>NC_073693.1:334475207-334639183 GCF_029784155.1 Uranotaenia lowii
TCGTTCTTCGTCAGATACAATAACATTGAGGAATCTGATGAAATAATAAAAAACACTCCTGCTGTTGAGAAAGTTTGTTTTTTTTTGCCATGCAGCTACTTCTGCCTGACAACTTTCACCTCCTATATCATTTCATCTCTCGGGGAGCAGCCTGCCAATGCTTTAAAATAGCCGCCCACCACCACCAGATGGAGTTGATGTAGTTTTATTCGATACCCGGAGATTCCCTTGAACAGTGGGTTTATTGGAAGATAAGTATTTGGAAAGTGATCCTGAAAGCCCATCAAAAGTTTCAAAAACAGATCTCGTTTTTTATTTTATTCATTTTTAAGGTTGAACCACATTGTCTTTAACATGATTTTACACAATTTTAAAAGATTTTATAGGAAAGACTCTTTCGTACTCTCTTTTTATTCTAATGTAAGATTGCCAGATTTAATCCGGGTTTGCCTGGATATTCTATACAAAATTTGGGAAAATTCTTAATTTTGCCTGGATTTAATTACTTCTTCTTCTGAATCATACATAAAAAAACTAAATGTGTTTTTAAATTTTTGCGTCCAAAACGAGCTTTTTTGAGCAACTTTTATAAAAATAATCCTGAAAGGTTTTTTGGAAGCCTAAAATACGATTTGAAATCTGCTGTTGAGTTTTGATGAAAATTTTATTTTTCAAGTTTTTTTTTCTTGATTTTTCTTGAATAGTCCCTGGGTGTTGACCAAATTTCCCCATTTATTGCCTGATTTTTCAATTGTCAATTTTGAAGTCAAATGCCCGGATTTTGCCCGGTTTTAGATAGTAAAAAATAACCGGCTTAGTCCGGCCCGAATATGCGCTGAAAAAATTCTGGCAACTTAAAAGTATAACAGCATTTTTTAATCTGTTTGACTATTTTACTTCTATTTCACTTTTTTTTTTTTTATTTAATTTTTTCATTTTATTTTTTTACTCTTTTTGACTCTTTTTAACTTCTTTTTTTATAATATTTTTTACACTTTTTGACATTTTTTGACTCACTTGAACTCTACTTGACTCTTTTTGAATTAAATTTAACTTTTCCAACTCATTTTTTACTTTAAAAAAATTGAACGAATTTTGACATTTGGTCCAAAAATGTTCAAAACGGGTCAATAAGAGTCGAAAAGTGTCAAAAAGAGTAAAAAAGGGTCAAAAAGAGTCAAAAAAGTCAAAAAATGTCAAAAAGAGTCAAAAAGAGTCAAAAAGAGTCAAAAAGAGTCATAAAGAGTCAAAAAAAAAGTCAAAAAGAGTCAAAAAGAGTCAAAAAGAGTCAAAAAGAGTCAAAAAGAGTCAAAAAGAGTCAAAAAGAGTCAAAAAGAGTCAAAAAGAGTCAAAAAGAGTCAAAAAGAGTCAAAAAGAGTCAAAAAGAGTCAAAAAGAGTCAAAAAGAGTCAAAAAGAGTCAAAAAGAGTCAAAAAGAGTCAAAAAGAGTCAAAAGGAGTCAAAAAGAGTCAAAAAGATTGAAAAAAGTCAAAAAGAATAAAAAAAAATCAAGAAGACTCTTTTTGACTTTTTTGACTCTTTTTTACTCTTCATGACTCTTTTTGACTTTTTTTACTCTTTCGACTCTTTTTACTTTTTTTTGACTCTATTCGGTTCTTTTCTGTCCTTTTTTGACTCTTTTTGACTCTTTTTGACTCATTTTGACTATTTTTGACTCTTTTTGACTCTTTTTGACTTTTTTTTGACTCATTTTGACTCTTTTTGACTCTTTTTGACTCTTTTTTACTCTTCCGACTCTTTTTACTTTTTTGACTCTATTTGGTTCTTTTCTGTCCTTTTTTCACTCTTTTTGACTCATTTTGACTCTTTTTGGCTCTTTTTGACTTTTTTTGACTCTTTTTGACTCTTTTTGACTCATTTTGGCTCTTTTTGACTCTTTTTGACTCTTTTTGACTCTTTTGGACTCTTTTTGACTCTTTTTGACTCTTTTTGACTCTTTTTGACTCTTTTTGACTCTTTTTGACTCTTTTTGACTCTTTTTGACTCTTTTTGACTCTTTTTGACTCTTTTTGACTCTTTTTGACTCTTTTTGACTCTTTTTGACTCTTTTTGACTCTTTTTGACTCTCTTTGACTCTTTTTGACTCTTTTTGACTCTTTTTGACTCTTTTTGACTCTTTTTGACTCTTTTTGACTCTTTTTGACTCTTTTCGACTCTTTTTGACTCTTTTTGACTCTTTTTGTTTCTTTTTGACTCTTTTTGACTCTTCTTGACTCTTTTTGACTCTTTTTGACTCTTTTTGACTCTTTTTGAATCTTTTCGACTCTTTTTAACTCTTTTTGACCCTTTTTGACTCTTTTTGACTCCTTTTGATTCTTTTTGACTCATTTTGACGCTGTTTGATTGTTTTTGACTCTTTTGGCTATTTTTGACTGTTTTTGACTCAGTTTGATTCTATTTTACTCTTTTTGATTCTTCTAGATTCTTCTTAACTTTTTTCTACTCTTTTTCACACTGTTTGACTCATTTTGATTCTTTTGACTCTTTTTGATTGTTTTCAGACTCTTTTTGACTCTTCTTTTCTCTTTCTTACTCTTTTGACATTTTCTGATTCATTTTGACTCGTTTTGATTCTTTTTGACTCTTCTTTACTCGGTTTTAGTTTTTAAATTTTTTTTTCTGGTTTTTTACTTTTTTTTGACGTTTCTGCCCTTTCTTGTCTCTTTTCAACTCTTTTTTATTTTTTTTTTTTACTCTTCGACTCTATTTGACTCTTTTTGACTGTTTTTGACTCTTTTATGCTCTTTTTGACTGTTTTAACTCTCTTTGAAACTTTCTAACTCCTTTTAATTCATTTTGACCCTTTTCGATTCTTTTTTATTCTTTTTTTGACTCTTTTAGACTTTTTTTGACTCTTTTTGACGCTTTTTTGACTCTTTTTGACTCTTTTCGACTCTTTTGGACTCTTTTTGACTTTTTTAAAATCTGTTTGACTCTTTTTGACTCTTTCTGATTTTTTTGGCTCTTTTAGACTCTTTTTCGATTCTTTCTGATTTTTCTGCCTAGTTTTGAATCTTTTTGACTCTTTTTGACTCTTTTCAACTCTGTTTGACTCTTTTTTACTTTTTCAAAATCTGTTTGTTTCTTTTTGATTCTTTCTGATTTTTTTTGCTCTTTTAGACTCTTTTTCGATTGTTTTTGATTTTTTTGACTCTTTCTGAATCTTTTTGACTTTTTTGACTCTTTTTGACTCTTTTTGACTCTTTTTGACTCTTTTTGACTCTTTTTGACTCTTTTTGACTCTTTTTGACTCTTTTTGACTCTTTTTGACTCTTTTTGACTCTTTTTGACTCTTTTTGACTCTTTTTGACTCTTTTTGACTCTTTTTGACTCTTTTTGACTCTTTTTGACTCTTTTTGACTCTTTTTGACTCTTTTTGACTCTTTTTGACTCTTTTTGACTCTTTTTGACTCTTTTTGACTCTTTTGGACTCTTTTTAACTTTTTTTGACTCTTTTTGACTCTTTTTGACTCTTTTTGACTCTTTTTGACTCTTTTTGACTCTTTTTAACTTTTTTTGACTCTTTTTGACTCTTTTTGACTCTTTTTGACTCTTTTTGACTCTTTTTGACTCTTTTTGACTCTTTTTGACTCTTTTTGACTCTTTTTGACTCTTTTTGACTCTTTTTGACTCTTTTTGACTCTTTTTGACTCTTTTTGACTCTTTTTGACTCTTTTTGACTCTTTTTGACTCTTTTTGACTCTTTTTGACTCTTTTTGACTCTTTTTGACTCTTTTTGACTCTTTTTGACTCTTTTGGACTCTTTTTGACTCTTCTTGACTCTTTTTGACTCTTTTTGACTCTTTTTGACTCTTTTTAACTTTTTTTGACTCTTTTTGACTCTTTTTGACTCTTTTTGACTCTTTTTGACTCTTTTTGACTCTTTTTGACTCTTTTTGACTCTTTTTGACTCTTTTTGACTCTTTTTGACTCTTTTTGACTCTTTTTGACTCTTTTTGACTCTTTTTGACTCTTTTTGACTCTTTTTGACTCTTTTTGACTCTTTTTGACTCTTTTTGACTCTTTTTGACTCTTTTTATTCTTTTTTACTCTTTTGGACTCTTTCATTTTGACTCTTATGTTTCTTTTTTACTCGTTTTTTACTCTTTTTACCCCTTTTGAATGTTTTCTAGCTTTTTCAAAGATTTTTTAATGTTTCGAAATTTCACGTTATCATGCACAGTTTCAATTCCTAAATTAAGCGATATTTATCCTATTTATCGCACTGTTCAATGATGTGAAAATGTTTTTTCAAGTTTGCCCCTTTCCTACCAAGGTTGCGTTCTGGAGTTCATTTTTTCACTTTTCGTCCCAAGTATTAGTCAGAGCCCGAACTAGATGGATTCACTCTGATCCTTGGATAGAAAAAAACGAACCCTTCTTACACCTGTAGAAACTATTTTACTACTATAAACTCGGGGCTCTTCGCCAGGAGAACAATTTCCAATCATTTGGACCTGGTCGGAAATCTCTTCAAGGAGGAGGAGGGCAGCAAAATATCTATCTCTACATCTGACATGAATCGGTGCGGATGGAATTTTATTGCCAATTTTATCTACTTTAGCTCTTTACATCGGGCGCTGCACACCTTCTGGCGATGGCATCGAAAAACAGAAAAAGAAAACTGGAGGAGATCTTCGTTGCAATTTTGACTCCACTTCTGTGTTTGAGTGCTGCCAGCTTTTTTGAGCTGAACGAAATTGATTCATTTGAGAAAAGTTGAACTCACCAGGTGGAAATAACGATACAATTGAAGATAAAAATCATTCACACTGTGATGGTGAAGAGAGAGAGTTAGAGAAAAAAGTCAATGGCTCGAAGACTGGCTCTTCAAATGTAGATAGCGACGGAAATCTGAATCAGAATTAACTTTTCTATTGCATTTTGACAATATTTTACTTTGAACTGTCGATGAATGATAAAAAATATGTCAAACATTTTAGGTATAATTCTATGATGTTTCAAGATAGTTTACGTTTATCTTGAATTAAATTAAAATTAACAATATTGGATGAAATGATTGCATTTCATTTTTCTTTTCAGTTGGATATGTTCGTGACACGGAAAGTGGCCACCTCTACAATCGACCAGGTCCTCACTCTTGTATGAAATCTCTACGAGATGGTCACAAGGAATGGAAATTGCCTCCTGACAGGTTAGTTTTTGGAAATCTAAACAACAATCATCAGTAGTTATTTCCTAACAAGTTTTAAAAAAGCTGTGGCTCTATAATTCAGTTGAATTCATCGAGTTAAATTCGGTGCTAGATTCTACGGCAGAAAATGCTCATTGTGCCCCAATTAATGATGTTTATACTGCCCCAGTGGGGGTTCTCATTATATCCTTACATACAGATACTGATTTTCAGCTTTTGGCAAACAAATTTAAAATGCATTTCTAAACGGTTTCATCTACTTTTTCAAGTTTTAGCCCGTTAGTAAATAGCCTCTTTTAGTGTCTGAACACTGACAATTATAGCTGTTTTCTATGTTTAAGTTAGCGTTCTTCTTAAGGTGGCCATTATGACCTTATCTCCCCTTATCAGTTTCAAGCTAAATGCAATCAAATTCCATCATTTTCTCAACCAGATTTTAAAGCCAACAAAGCTCTAATGTTTCCGCTGAATAAAATTATGCCCACCCATTGACTTCCAATCTTTATTTTATCGTTTCCCCCATCAACTTATACTAACTTCTCACCTTTTTTCTTTCTCTCTCTCCCCATCCCAGGTATCGATTGGCAAACAATTTATCGGATTTGGCAAGCAAATCAACAGGTACCAAAGGACCTTATCAATGTTTCACAGGTAATTTGGAACCGCCACCGCATTTCTTCTTCTCGCCCCCCCCCCCATTTTCGGGGCACCAAATCGTCTGTATCCTCCTTCCTCCATTTTAGTTTCCACGATTTTTTTTTTATTTGTGTCCCCGGTCCCATCTTCGTGGCTGCCGGAAGTCTGGCCCAGGGAACCTATCAGATCGATGGGAAAATTGATTTAATCGTCCGAAAATATATCTTCACCGCCCGTATATATTTATGTTTGAAAATGGAACCCACGTCCCGGACGACCTTTGCCGGAAAAGTTTCCGTCCGCTTTTTCCGGGGGACTCCAACCGGTTGTTGGTCTTCGAACGTGGATTTTGCCGACTTTTTTCGTACCTTTTTTTAACTTCCTTCTTACTACAATCGTGGTTCATCTTTACCGTTTCATCTGCGACGTGTTTCAATTTATCATCCAATTTTATCTGATGCCCTACTGACTTCCAGCGTTGGTCGTCTCCTGGATGAAAAGTTGAAAATAATAAAAAAAAACGAGTTACCGTTCTTAATTTATGTAAATAAAAAGAAATCGAAAGGAGGATCAGATTAGTTTTAAAAAATGAGTTCGAATATAAATTCCATTTTTAAACAAACCTCAACACGTTCTCATTTCCGGTATTTTTCGCACGCAGGGGAGCGTTTTGAAAACTTGCTGCCGGTTCCGAGCGGGTCAGCAAATCAATCCAAGAATCGAAATCATCATTTGTTGCATATTCCGGCGGAAATGGACCGGCTCAATCATCCCCGGCAGTACTTCGTGGGCAAAATTCGACCTGGTGAGTAAAATTCTGTACGTGTTTTAGAGATGAATACATTACTTTACTTGTTGATAAAGGTTTTTCTAAATTCACGATTTTAAATTCGGACCTGAGAACTGATGACTCTTGACTAAAAACTAAGAACATAAAACTCAAAACTTGAAATCAGAATTCTGAGCTTTGACTTTTTGAGCACTGAATTCTGAAGCTTTGAACTTTGAATTCAGAATTTCGAAGTCTGATCAAAAACTGAATCCCTGAAATCTGAACCTGGTATTCCAATTTTAAAATCTGATGAAAAAACTTCTGAAATCTGATATCTGAACTCAGAAATCTGAACTGAAAATTAAACTCGGAGTCCTAAATTCTGGACTCTGACTTGGAACTCTTAAAAAAAAATTTAACCCTGAACTCGGAGACTCTGAACCCTAAATTTTGAACTCAATACTCAAAATTTTGAACACACAATGACAAAAATTCCTAGAACAACAAAAATGACATACATGAAAAAAATTACAAAAATGACAAACATGAAAAAATTTCACCAATCACAAAAATTGAAAAAAAAAGAAATGAAAAAATTGACAAAATGACAAAAATGGTAAAAATGACAAAAATAACGAAAAATTAAAAAAATAACAAAATAGACAAACACGCCAAAAATGTCAAAAATGACGGAAAAGACAAACATGACAAAAAAGGCAAATATGTCAAAAGATTGTCAAAAAAGACGAAAATGACAAAAAACTAAAAAAGTTGAAAAGTCATGACAAAAAATGACAAAAATGATAAAAAAGAAAAAAATGACAAAAATGGCAAAAAAAAGAAAATGACAAAATTGACAAAAATTACAAAAATTACAAAAAGGAAGAAAATGACACATATGACAATAATGACAAAAATGACAAAAATGACAAAAATGACAAAAACTGACAAAAATGGACAAAAATGACAAAAATGACAAAAATGACAAAAATGACAAAAATGACAAAAATGACAAAAATGACAAAAATGACAAAAATGACAAAAATGACAAAAATGACAAAAATGACAAAAATGACAAAAATGACAAAAATGACAAAAATGACAAAAATGACAAAAATGACAAAAATGACAAAAATGACAAAAATGACAAAAATGACAAAAATGACAAAAATGACAAAAATGACAAAAATGACAAAAATGACAAAAATGACAAAAATGACAAAAATGACAAAAATGACAAAAATATCAAAAATATCAAAATTGACAAGATATGAAAAAAAAGGACAAAAATAACAAAAATAACAAAAATGACAGAAATGACAAAAATGACAAAAATGACAAAAATGACAAAAATGACAAAAATGACAAAAATGACAAAAATGACAAAAATGACAAAAATGACAAAAATGACAAAAATGACAAAAATGACAAAAATGACAAAAATGACAAAAATGACAAAAATGACAAAAATGACAAAAATGACAAAAATGATAAAAATGACAAAAATGACAAAAATGACAAAAATGACAAAAATGACAAAAATGACAAAAATGACAAAAATGACAAAAATGACAAAAATGACAAAAATGACAAAAATGACAAAAATGACAAAAATGACAAAAATGACAAAAATGACAAAAATGACAAAAATGACAAAAATGACAAAAATGACAAAAATGACAAAAATGACAAAAATGACAAAAATGACAAAAATGACAAAAATGACAAAATGACAAAAATGACAAAAATGACAAAAATGACAAAAATGACAAAAATGACAAAAATGACAAAAATGACAAAAATGACAAAAATGACAAAAATGACAAAAATGACAAAAATGACAAAAATGACAAAAATGACAAAAATGACAAAAATGACAAAAATGACAAAAATGACAAAAATGACAAAAATGACAAAAATGACAAAAATGACAAAAATGACAAAAATGACAAAAATGACAAAAATGACAAAAATGACAAAAATGACAAAAATGACAAAATGACAAAATGACAAAATGACAAAATGACAAAATGACAAAAATGACAAAAATGACAAAAATGACAAAAATGACAAAAATGACAAAAATGACAAAAATGACAAAAATGACAAAAATGACAAAAATGACAAAAATGACAAAAATGACAAAAATGACCAAAATGACAAAAATGACAAAAATGACAAAAATGACAAAAATGACAAAAATGACAAAAATGACAAAAATGACAAAAATGACAAAAATGACAAAAATGACAAAAATGACAAAAATGACAAAAATGACAAAAATGACAAAAATGACAAAAATGACAAAAATGACAAAAATGACAAAAATGACAAAAATGACAAAAATGACAAAAATGACAAAAATGACAAAAATGACAAAAATGACAAAAATGACAAAAATGACAAAAATGACAAAAATGACAAAAATGACAAAAATGACAAAAATGACAAAAATGACAAAAATGACAAAAATGACAAAAATGACAAAAATGACAAAAATGACAAAAATGACAAAAATGACAAAAATGACAAAAATGACAAAAATGACAAAAATGACAAAAATGACAAAAATGACAAAAATGACAAAAATGACAAAAAGGACAAAAATGACAAAAATGACAAAAATGACAAAAATGACAAAAATGACAAAAATGACAAAAATGACAAAAATGACAAAAATGACAAAAATGACAAAAATGACAAAAATGACAAAAATGACAAAAATGACAAAAATGACAAAAATGACAAAAATGACAAAAATGACAAAAATGACAAAAATGACAAAAATGACAAAAATGACAAAAATGACAAAAATGACAAAAATGACAAAAATGACAAAAATGACAAAAATGACAAAAATGACAAAAATGACAAAAATGACAAAAATGACAAAAATGACAAAAATGACAAAAATGACAAAAATGACAAAAATGACAAAAATGACAAAAATGACAAAAATGACAAAAATGACAAAAATGACAAAATGACAAAATGACAAAATGACAAAAATGACAAAAATGACAAAAATGACAAAAATGACAAAAATGACAAAAATGACAAAAATGACAAAAATGACAAAAATGACAAAAATGACAAAAATGACAAAAATGACAAAAATGACAAAAATGACAAAAATGACAAAAATGGAAAAATGACAAAACGACAAAATGGAAAAATGACAAAATGACAAAAATGACAAAATGACAAAATGACAAAATGACCAATTGACAAAATGACAGAATGACAAAATGACAAAATGACAAAATGACAAAATGACAAAATGACAAAATGACAAAATGACAAAATGACAAAATGACAAAATGACAAAATGACAAAATGACAAAATGACAAAATGACAAAATGACAAAATGACAAAATGACAAAATGACAAAATGACAAAATGATAAAATGACAAAATGACAAAAAGACAAAATGACAAAATGACAAAATGACAAAATGACAAAATGACAAAATGACAAAATGACAAAATGACAAAATGACAAAATGACAAAATGACAAAATGACAAAATGACAAAATGACAAAATGACAAAATGACAAAATGACAAAATGACAAAATGACAAAATGACAAAATGACAAAATGACAAAATGACAAAATGACAAAATGACAAAATGACAAAATGACAAAATGACAAAATGACAAAATGACAAAATGACAAAATGACAAAATGACAAAATGACAAAATGACAAAATGACAAAATGACAAAATGACAAAATGACAAAATGACAAAATGACAAAATGACAAAATGACAAAATGACAAAATGACAAAATGACAAAATGACAAAATGACAAAATGACAAAATGACAAAATGACAAAATGACAAAATGACAAAATGACAAAATGACAAAATGACAAAATGACAAAATGACAAATGACAAAATGACAAAATGACAAAATGACAAAATGACAAAATGACAAAATGACAAAATGACAAAATGACAAAATGACAAAATGACAAAATGACAAAATGACAAAATGACAAAATGACAAAATGACAAATGACAAATGACAAAATGACAAAATGACAAAATGACAAAATGACAAAATGACAAAATGACAAAATGACAAAATGACAAAATGACAAAATGACAAAATGACAAAAATGACAAAAATGACAAAAATGACAAAAATGACAAAAATGACAAAAATGACAAAAATGACAAAAATGAAAAAAATGACAAAAATGACAAAAATGACAAAAATGACAAAAATGACAAAAATGACAAAAATGACAAAAATGACAAAAATGACAAAAATGACAAAAATGACAAAAATGACAAAAATGACAAAAATGACAAAAATGACAAAAATGACAAAAATGACAAAAATGACAAAAATGACAAAAATGACAAAAATGACAAAAATGACAAAAATGACAAAAATGACAAAAATGACAAAAATGACAAAAATGACAAAAATGACAAAAATGACAAAAATGACAAAAATGACAAAAATGACAAAAATGACAAAAATGACAAAAATGACAAAAATGACAAAAATGACAAAAATGACAAAAATGACAAAAATGACAAAAATGACAAAAATGACAAAAATGACAAAAATGACAAAAATGACAAAAATGACAAAAATGACAAAAATGACAAAAATGACAAAAATGACAAAAATGACAAAAATGACAAAAATGACAAAAATGACAAAAATGACAAAAATGACAAAAATTACAAAAATTACAAAAATTACAAAAATGACAAAAATGACAAAAATGACAAAAATGACAAAAATGACAAAAATGACAAAAATGACAAAAATGACAAAAATGACAAAAATGACAAAAATGACAAAAATGACAAAAATGACAAAAATGACAAAAATGACAAAAATGACAAAAATGACAAAAATGACAAAAATGACAAAAATGACAAAAATGACAAAAATGACAAAAATGACAAAAATGACAAAAATGACAAAAATGAACAAAATGACCAAAATGACAAAAATGACAAAAATGACAAAAATGACAAAAATGACAAAAATGACAAAAATGACAAAAATGACAAAAATGACAAAAATGACAAAAATGACAAAAATGACAAAAATGACAAAAATGACAAAAATGACAAAAATGACAAAAATGACAAAAATGACAAAAATGACAAAAATGACAAAAATGACAAAAATGACAAAAATGACAAAAATGACAAAAATGACAAAAATGACAAAAATGAAAAAAATGACAAAAATGACAAAAATGACAAAAATGACAAAAATGACAAAAATGACAAAAATGACAAAAATGACAAAAATGACAAAAATGACAAAAATGACAAAATGACAAAAATGATAAAAATGACAAAAATGACAAAAAATGACAAAAATTACAAAAATGACAAAAATGACAAAAAATGACAAAAAATGACAAAAATGACGAAAATGACAAAAAATGACAAAAATTACAAAAATGACAAAAATGACAAAAATTACAAAAATGACAAAAATGACAAAAAATGACAAAAATGACGAAATGGACATAAAAAATGACAAAAAGGATAAAAATTACTAAAATGACCAAAATGACCAAAATGACAAAAATGACAAAAATTACAAAAATGACATAAATGACAAAAATGACATAAATGACAAAAATGACAAAAATGACAAAAATGACAAATATGACAAAAATGACAAAAATGACAAAAATGACAAAATTGACAAAACTAACAAAAATGACAAAAATGACAAAAATTGACAAAAATGACAAAATATGACAAAAAATGACAAAAATGACTAAAAAGACAAAAATGACAAAAATGACAAAAAGACAAAAATGACAAAAATGACAAAAATGACAAAAATGACAAAAGTGACAAAAATGACAAAAATGACTAAAATGACAAAAATGACAAAAATGACAAAAATGACAAAAATGACAAAAATGACAAAAATGACAAAAATGACAAAAATGACAAAAATGACAAAAATGACAAAAATGACAAAAATGACAAAAATGACAAAAATGACAAAAATGACAAAAATGACAAAAATGACAAAAATGACAAAAATGACAAAAATGACAAAAATGACAAAAATGACAAAAATGACAAAAATGACAAAAATGACAAAAATGACAAAAATGACAAAAATGACAAAAATGACAAAAATGACAAAAATGACAAAAATGACAAAAATGACAAAAATGACAAAAATGACAAAAATGACAAAAATGACAAAAATGACAAAAATGACAAAAATGACAAAAATGACAAAAATGACAAAAATGACAAAAATGACAAAAATGACAAAAATGACAAAAATGACAAAAATGACAAAAATGACAAAAATGACAAAAATGACAAAAATGACAAAAATGACAAAAATGACAAAAATTACAAAAATTACAAAAATTACAAAAATGACAAAAATGACAAAAATGACTGTTAGGGCCAATCCCTCACGGCGCACTGGTTCAGAATAACCGGAATAACCGCGGAAGTTCCCAGACTTTTGGTAGTTCGAACAGTAAGCAATGAATACTTATCGGTACTGTGATACGATCACGGGGAAACAATTTTAATTATAATCAACACTTAACTTCTAACCAACGACAAAACAGTAAGTGGACTGTATCTTCTTGCTTGCTTGCGACTAACAGACCCGGGTGGTTTCTTCCTTCTATCCTTTGTCTCGCTACTGACTGACCAACAGCAGCCTGTAATAGCCGATCAAAGCTGATCGGCTATCGCCTATTCCTTTGCCTACACTACAGGTACTGCTGCTGCACACACGCACTGTTGATCATTCTTAAAGCAGATGCGTGTGGCAAAGATACAGCAATCGATGCTGCTTGTGGCTGGGTAATGATGCGGTAGGAGATTTTGATGAAGTTCGCTCGCGCTGTTATTTTTTGGCACGAACAATGACAAAAATGACAAAAATGACAAAAATGACAAAAATGACAAAAATGACAAAAATGACAAAAATGACAAAAATGACAAAAATGACAAAAATGACAAAAATGACAAAAATGACAAAAATGACAAAAATGACAAAAATGACAAAAATGACAAAAATGACAAAAATGACAAAAATGACAAAAATGACAAAAATGACAAAAATGACAAAAATGACAAAAATGACAAAAATGACAAAAATGACAAAAATGACAAAAATGACAAAAATGACAAAAATGACAAAAATGACAAAAATGACAAAAATGACAAAAATGACAAAAATGACAAAAATGACAAAAATGACAAAAATGACAAAAATGACAAAAATGACAAAAATGACAAAAATGACAAAAATGACAAAAATGACAAAAATGACAAAAATGACAAAAATGACAAAAATGAAAAAAATGACAAAAATGACAAAAATGACAAAAATGACAAAAATGACAAAAATGACAAAAATGACAAAAATGACAAAAATGACAAAATGACAAAAATGATAAAAATGACAAAAATGACAAAAAATGACAAAAATTACAAAAATGACAAAAATTACAAAAATGACAAAAATGACAAAAAATGACAAAAAATGACAAAAATGACGAAAATGACAAAAAATGACAAAAATTACAAAAATGACAAAAATGACAAAAATGACAAAAATGACAAAAATGACAAAAATGACAAAAATGACAAAAATGACAAAAATGACAAAAATGAACAAAATGACCAAAATGACAAAAATGACAAAAATGACAAAAATGACAAAAATGACAAAAATGACAAAAATGACAAAAATGACAAAAATGACAAAAATGACAAAAATGACAAAAATGACAAAAATGACAAAAATGACAAAAATGACAAAAATGACAAAAATGACAAAAATGACAAAAATGACAAAAATGACAAAAATGACAAAAATGACAAAAATGACAAAAATGACAAAAATGACAAAAATGACAAAAATGACAAAAATGACAAAATGACAAAAATGATAAAAATGACAAAAATGACAAAAAATGACAAAAATTACAAAAATGACAAAAATTACAAAAATGACAAAAATGACAAAAAATGACAAAAAATGACAAAAATGACGAAAATGACAAAAAATGACAAAAATTACAAAAATGACAAAAATGACAAAAATTACAAAAATGACAAAAATGACAAAAAATGACAAAAATGACGAAATGGACATAAAAAATGACAAAAAGGATAAAAATTACTAAAATGACCAAAATGACCAAAATGACAAAAATGACAAAAATTACAAAAATGACATAAATGACAAAAATGACATAAATGACAAAAATGACAAAAATGACAAAAATGACAAATATGACAAAAATGACAAAAATGACAAAAATGACAAAATTGACAAAACTAACAAAAATGACAAAAATGACAAAAATTGACAAAAATGACAAAATATGACAAAAAATGACAAAAATGACTAAAAAGACAAAAATGACAAAAATGACAAAAAGACAAAAATGACAAAAATGACAAAAATGACAAAAATGACAAAAATGACAAAAGTGACAAAAATGACAAAAATGACTAAAATGACAAAAATGACAAAAATGACAAAAATGACAAAAATGACAAAAATGACAAAAATGACAAAAATGACAAAAATGACAAAAATGACAAAAATGACAAAAATGACAAAAATGACAAAAATGACAAAAATGACAAAAATGACAAAAATGACAAAAATGACAAAAATGACAAAAATGACAAAAATGACAAAAATGACAAAAATGACAAAAATGACAAAAATGACAAAAATGACAAAAATGACAAAAATGACAAAAATGACAAAAATGACAAAAATGACAAAAATGACAAAA
Organism: Uranotaenia lowii; assembly: GCF_029784155.1. Classification (NCBI taxonomy): domain Eukaryota; kingdom Metazoa; phylum Arthropoda; class Insecta; order Diptera; family Culicidae; genus Uranotaenia; species Uranotaenia lowii. The sequence continues at coordinate 334,490,582 of NC_073693.1, forward strand.
ATGACAAAAATGACAAAAATGACAAAAATGACAAAAATGACAAAAATGACAAAAATGACAAAAATGACAAAAATGACAAAAATGACAAAAATGACAAAAATGACAAAAATGACAAAAATGACAAAAATGACAAAAATGACAAAAATGACAAAAATGACAAAAATGACAAAAATGACAAAAATGACAAAAATGACAAAAATGACAAAAATGACAAAAATGACAAAAATGACAAAAATGACAAAAATGACAAAAATGACAAAAATGACAAAAATGACAAAAATGACAAAAATGACAAAAATGACAAAAATGACAAAAATGACAAAAATGACTAAAATGACTAAAATGACAAAAATGACAAAAATGACAAAAATGACAAAAATGACAAAAATGACAAAAATGACAAAAATGACAAAAATGACAAAAATGACAAAAATGACAAAAATGACAAAAATGACAAAAATGACAAAAATGACAAAAATGACAAAAATGACAAAAATGACAAAAATGACAAAAATGACAAAAATGACAAAAATGACAAAAATGACAAAAATGACAAAAATGACAAAAATGACAAAAATGACAAAAATGACAAAAATGACAAAAATGACAAAAATGACAAAAATGACAAAAATGACAAAAATGACAAAAATGACAAAAATGACAAAAATGACAAAAATGACAAAAATGACAAAAATGACAAAAATGACAAAAATGACAAAAATGACAAAAATGACAAAAATGACAAAAATGACAAAAATGACAAAAATGACAAAAATGACAAAAATGACAAAAATGACAAAAATGACAAAAATGACAAAAATGACAAAAATGACAAAAATGACAAAAATGACAAAAATGACAAAAATGACAAAAATGACAAAAATGACAAAAATGACAAAAATGACAAAAATGACAAAAATGACAAAAATGACAAAAATGACAAAAATGACAAAAATGACAAAAATGACAAAAATGACAGAAATGACAGAAATGACAAAAATGAAATAGGAGAAAGGAAATAGGAAATAGGAAATAGGAAATAGGAAATAGGAAATAGGAAATAGGAAATAGGAAATAGGAAATAGGAAATAGGAAATAGGAAATAGGAAATAGGAAATAGGAAATAGGAAATAGGAAATAGGAAATAGGAAATAGGAAATAGGAAATAGGAAATAGGAAATAGGAAATAGGAAATAGGAAATAGGAAATAGGAAATAGGAAATAGGAAATAGGAAATAGGAAATAGGAAATAGGAAATAGGAAATAGGAAATAGGAAATAGGAAATAGGAAATAGGAAATAGGAAATAGGAAATAGGAAATAGGAAATAGGAAATAGGAAATAGGAAATAGGAAATAGGAAATAGGAAATAGGAAATAGGAAATAGGAAATAGGAAATAGGAAATAGGAAATAGGAAATAGGAAATAGGAAATAGGAAATAGGAAATAGGAAATAGGAAATAGGAAATAGGAAATAGGAAATAGGAAATAGGAAATAGGAAATAGGAAATAGGAAATAGGAAATAGGAAATAGGAAATAGGAAATAGGAAATAGGAAATAGGAAATAGGAAATAGGAAATAGGAAATAGGAAATAGGAAATAGGAAATAGGAAATAGGAAATAGGAAATAGGAAATAGGAAATAGGAAATAGGAAATAGGAAATAGGAAATAGGAAATAGGAAATAGGAAATAGGAAATAGGAAATAGGAAATAGGAAATAGGAAATAGGAAATAGGAATTAGGAAATAGGAAATAGGAAATAGGAAATAGGAAATAGGAAATAGGAAATAGGAAATAGGAAATAGGAAATAGGAAATAGGAAATAGGAAATAGGAAATAGGAAATAAGAAATAGAAAATAGGAAATTGGAAACAGGAAATAGAGAATAGGAAATAGGAAACGGGAAATAGGAAACAGTGAAACAGAAATGGGAAATAGGAAATAAGAAATAAGAAATAAGAAACAGGAAGTAGAAAATAGGAAATTGGAAATAGGTAAAAGGAAATAGGAAATAAGAAATGGATTAGAAAATAGAAAAGGAATTGCAAATTGAGTTTTTTTAGTAAAAATTAGAAATTAAATATTAAATACTGCCTTTTACAAACCTTAAACTTGAACATTCGGACTATATAAGCTGCATCGTCAGTCATAAAATAAAATTATCAATTAGAATTAAAAAACTCAACTAACGGTTCAGTTTCTCCGGCTAAAAGGTTTGGAAAAATTACACATATTTTCTGTATTCCACAGGCGACAAAAACAAACAGCGGCCCTGCTCTCGGCTGGCAATATCCCAGCCTACGCACTGTTGGCGAAATCCGCGAGATCCGGCCCCGAATCAGTACTTCAAAGGCATTCTTGACAGTCCCACCGGTAAATCCACGGATAGGCGTCGCCGTTCTCCGGTCAAAAATTTCCTCCGCGAAGCTACCGTGCACCATTCCTACTGCAGGGAACCATTCACTAGACCCGGCTCGGGACGTTATGATTTAATGACTGGAATGCCTCCCCCGGTGCCTCCTAGAGTGGCGAAACCCATCCGGGAGAAAACCCGTGAAAATTTCAGTTACAACTTCGCTTGGAATCCACACCGGCAACCAGATCATCTGCTGATGCATACCGTAAACATTCCGATTAGACGCCGCCGGCGAGGACGGAACATGAAAGTGGCCTTTGGAAGTGGATCGGCTCGGTTCAAGGGTCAAGCTTACATTCCGATTGGGGCCATGACGACGGCCATCTCAAGCGTTAGGAAGGATTCATCCACGGGCAGCGAAATCCCATCGCCACTCGGTGGCGGCGCCCGGGCAAAAGAAGTTCCGGGAGCCGAAGATGAGGAGGACAAAACCGATTTGCTTATAGATTTAAGAAAAACTCCGACAAAATACTTCATTATCCCGAAAAGAGGTCACCAACGACGATTGTCGCAGATTGTGGATCTTCAGAGGACCTCTGGAGTAGCCGAAACGACTAAGAGATCGTCATCGACTCGAATCAGTCGTATCATTCTGCCGGACGAGATAGCTCTTCCCACCATCGAGGAATCACCCGTGCAGGACCAGGAAGAACAAATCGAAATTATCGAAGAACTACCAGTTTCTGTAACTGAACCAGCTGGGGAAGTTTTGAATAATGACAATAGTGAAGATGTTGCTGAACCACCAATGAGTGAGCAACCAGATCAGGTCGAGCAAGTAGAAAAAGAGATAGAAGCTCCTGAAACTGTCGAGGAGCAACCACATCAGGATGAGCCAGCTAAAATTGAGAGTGCCGAAAAATTACCCAGTTCAGAGAATGAGCCAACAAATGAATCGTGATAGTTAAATAAAAATATTAGCCACTCTTTATTTTTATAAACACTTACTACGAATTTACAAACAAAAATTTAAAAAAAATTGAAAGAAATATTCCCAAGCGAACTTTTTCTAAAAAACTGAAGGAAAAGAAAAACCTTCAGCTCGAGCTCAAACAAGGTATCATCAATATTCACGAAATTTACCCCTTACTAGCCATGAGTCGTAATTACGATCCGCTAGAAAATCAGTGTTAAAAACAGTTTTTGGGGAACAACCTTAATGAACTTATTAAAGCACATATTTAAAAAAACATTAGAAAATTTTAAGGAAAATTGTACGCCTGGAAGTAGTTTCGGCCATAACTACACCCACAAATCAAACTTTTCCTTGGAGGTGGAATTATCGGTATAGGATTCTATGCCGGACCGGACATTAACAAGCTTTCAAATAACTGGCATTGTCCTCCCAGCGCAACCACATCTAACCGCGTCTAAAAGAAACCAAAAAAAACATATCTCATACCCTATCACAAGACAAAGCAGGATGGAAACAATCAGCCAGCAAGAATATTGTCAAATGCCAATATGACAATAATCTTTCGTTTACTAAGGGTGATACGGTGATACGGTCAAACTCGACGTATTTCTTTCAATTTTGCATTTAAAAAACCTGAACACCCCTCATTTTGAAGGTGTGTGTGTAGAATGTTGTTCCTATTTTGATTTTGGAATTCACCCTTCAGTTGTCAAAATGCCGTCCAAGGAGGAAGAGCAGCGCATCAAAATTTTGCTGGCGCATCGCGAAAATCCGAGCTACTTGCACGCAAAGATGGCAAAATCACTAAAAGTTGCCAAATCAACCGTTACAAATGTAATTAAAGCGTTTGTCGACAGCCAGGAGGTCTCGGGGGGAAATCTAAAACCGAAAGCCGCTGAGACGACAAAGAGAGTTGCCGGTAGTTTCAAGCGAAACCTTAACCTCTCTCTCCGAGATGCCGCAAATAAGCTGGGTGTATCGTCTACAACCGTGCATCGAGCCAAAAAACGAGCCGGACTTACGAGAAGGCAGTGATTCCAAATCGCGATGATAAACAAAATACGACGGCCAAAGCTCGATCCCGAAAGCTGTACACGACGATGCTGACGAAGTTTGACTGCGTGGTAATGGACGACGAAACCTACGTCAAAGCCGACTACAAGCAGCTTCCGGGACAGGAGTTTTATACGGCAAAACGAAGGGGAAAGGTAGCAGATATTTTCAAGCACATGAAACTGTCAAAGTTCGCGAAGGAATATCTGGTTTGGCAAGCCATCTGTACCTGTGGCTTGAAAAGCAGCATTTTCATAGCTTCCGGGACTGTCAACCAAGAAATTTACGTGAAAGAGTGTTTGAATAAACGTCTGCTGCCTTTCCTGAAGAAACACGGTTGTTCCGTACTGTTTTGGCCGGATTTGTCATCTTGCCATTACGGTAAAAAGGCCATGGAGTGGTACGCCGCCAACAACGTACAGGTGGTTTCCAAGGACAAGAACCCTCTCAACACGCCAGTGCTCCGCCCAATTGAGAAATACTGGGCTATTGTCAAGCGGAAATGTAAAGAAGACCAAAAAACTGCTAAGGACGAGCAGCAGTTCAAGGAAAACTGGCTTTCTGCGGCGAAGAAGGTTGTCACTGAACTGAATTTCGAACCCAAATGTGCCATTGAACGCACTCACGCAATGACAGTTGTAGGATTCGGAGATGAGTTCGAATGTAGGTGAGAAGTGATCTTTGCAGTCAAGGCGGGAAAAATAAAATCGAGTTAGCATTGTAAACAAAACAAAGACAGTGGAATTTCAATTGAAGTAGTTTGGTGATCCGAAGAAAAAAAACTAAGGCTAATTAGTGCACAGTAGTTATTGTGAAATTTATATACTTACCCTAAATTTACGTGCTAAGGTAGGCCCGGAATGAAACTGGAATTGTGTAGCATAAATTCTAAATAAAAATTAATCTCTATCTAGGCAGTTGCAAGTACTTATTAGTACAGAAGGGTGCGAAGTAAAAACTGCGCAGGAAAGTTGAACCAGGTATACTTATGCTTAGATATGAAAAGTGATTATTCCTAATGTGCGACTGTTCGATTCAGGTCACAATACCACGCAGCGAAGCGTTTTTCAATTCGGAATCGCCATATTAAACCAAACTCCTACTAAGGTGAGAAATCGATAGAAAAATTAAGTTGATTTATCTCTAACCTAGGTCTTTTAAGGTGTAGGGAATAGCGGAAGCGAAAGGCTGAAATCGAGGCAGAATAAATCGGTAGAAGGTTCACTAAACGTAAGAAAACAAATTACAATTTAGAATTTATTGTACCTAATTGTAATTAATACCGTAGGAATTTAAAACGTGTCCCGGTAGAGCTTCGAACGGACAAATAAAAGGGAACGTTACGAATTTGAAAACGAACTTTCATTGTTACCGCGATCCGGAAGTAACAATCTACATTTTAAATTCGTTTACGAAAATGTCCGATTCAGCCAGCACCGCAGCCACTGCTGCCCCAAAAGGTAAGAGCTTAGCGAGTAGTTCCCCTAAGGCGAAAAGTGATACCCCCCCTCAACTCAAGTCCGTTGCTCTTGGCCCTAACACTGAGAACGGCAAATCGAAACCAGGCACGACAAAAACCAAAAAGAAAACCTCTTCCGAAAAACACTACCCTATAGCCAATAACAATACTTGCCATACTTCCTCCGCGAACACGGTCGTTAATGTCGGTCACAGTTGTGGAACCTGTAAGTCGGTCGATAACAGCCGGATGGTTCAGTGCGATGATTGTGATGGATGGAACCATTTTTGTTGTGTGGGAGTGAACCAAAGTGTGGAGAATAAAAAGTGGAATTGTGCACAGTGCCAGGCGAAGAAAAAGAAGAAGACGGGTGCTACGAAGGTTGCCAGGAACACCGCTGCAGCGAAGAAGGTCAAAAAGTCAAAGCCGGAGAAAACCAGCGACGGGAAGAAGAACAAGACTCCATCTGCGATGAAAGAGATGGAAGATTCTTTGCCGAGGAAACCCATGGGAACCACGAAACCAACCAAAGCAGCATCTGTTAAGTCAGCGGGATCGAGAAGGTCAGCGAAGGCGCATCTGGAGCTGCAATTGCAGAAACTCGAAGCAGAACAGAAGCTGTTAGAAGAGAAAAGGAAGCTGATGGAGAAACACTTCAGCATTCTGGAGGAGTTGGTCGACCTGGAGGACGAAGAAGACGCTGATGAAGAAGAAGTGGACGCTGATACCAAGGTGCAGAACTGGTTAGGCGCCACTGGTGGAAGGCGCCAAGAAGAAGAAGAGGAATCTCCTAGTGCGGATGAAGAAGAAGAGTGCTCCGACGACGAAGAAGAGGAAGAAGGTGGAGAAATGGATTCCAGCGATGATTCCGAGGAGGAATCGGTGACAGACAGCAGCGATGACTCTAGTGAGGACGAAAAGGGAGGAACTAACGAATCTAGCTTCAATCCGAAGGGTCGTTCTACGCCAGCAAAGAAAGGCGAAAGCAAGCGAAAAGACGCAACCAGTAGCCGATTAACCTGTAACCTGACGCGCAATCAGCTCGCCGCTCGCCATGTTGTCGCTAAGGACTTGCCATTGTTCTCAGGGAATCCCGAGGAATGGCCGATGTTTTTCTCCACTTTTGAGAGCACGACCCGGATGTGTGGCTACACAGACGACGAAAACATGATTCGACTGAGGAACTGCCTGAAGGGAGATGCGTTTGCTGCCGTTCGAAGTTTTCTTCTCCATCCGAAGACAGTGAACAGGGCGATGGATGCGCTCAAGTTGAAGTTTGGACAGCCGAGGTTTATCATCGAATCCCTGAAAGACAAAGTTCTTGCCATTCCACCGGTCGACCCTGAGTCGATGAACGCGATGGTCGATTTCGCGCTGGACGTCCAGAACCTGACGGTGACGATCGACGCCTGTGGTCGGAAGGAGCTCAAGCAGGATGCTTCGTTGCTGAACTCACTGGTTTCCAAGCTTCCGGGACCAATGCAACTACAGTGGGCGAAACACTCCAGAAGTATTCGGAAGGTCAACCTGAAGACTTTCGGCAGGTGGATCTACGAAATAGGCGAAGACGCCTGTCTGGTTTCGAAGCCGCGCCAGACCAAAGCATCGTCCCACAATCAGGAGCCACGCAGGAGAACTAAGGCATACGTGAATGCTCACGTTGAGCACCAAGGGGAGTACCACGCTCATTTGCCAGGACGTAGTACATCATCAGCCGGTGCCAGAAGAGCCTACCCCACAGCGTGCATTGTCTGTAGGGGATCTTGTGCATCTCTTGCGAACTGCCAAGGCTTTCGGGAGTTGTCATACGATGGGCGGTGGGCAATCACACGCGAAGCCAAGATGTGCCGGAAATGCCTGAAGCGCCACAGAGGAGGATGTGTGTCCAGGAACTGCGGAGTCAACGGATGTTCATGCAAACATCACCCATTGCTGCACAAGCAGCTAAACCCAGAGTCCGCACCTATGCAGCCAAACTCAGAGTCTACGCCCATCCAGACTGGAGACAACGCGCAACGGGAAGAGCGGTCCTGCAACACTCACCTGTCCGGGTCAAGCGCTGTCCTGTTTCGCTATGTTCCAGTCGTGGTGCATGGAAACGGGATTGTGATCCAATGCTACGCCTTCTTGGATGACGGATCCTCGCTAACGCTTATGGACCAAGACCTAGCAGATGAGCTGAACCTAAAAGGAGAACTTCGTCCCTTGGGCCTCAAGTGGACTGGAGGCACATATCGAACAGAGGACAACAGTCAAATCGTCAGTTTGGATGTGTCCGGACTTAAAGGAAAGCGGTATCACCTGGAGGATGTAAGGACAGTGGAGGAGCTGCAACTGCCGTCTCAAACGCTCGACGTGACGCAGCTTCAGAGAGATAACCCCTATCTACGAGGAATTCCCGTAGATTCGTACACCGATGTCCGACCTCGCCTGCTAATCGGAGTGCAACACGCTAACGCGACGTTGGTCAGGAAGAGTCGAGAGGGCGAATCCGGTCAACCAATTGCAGTTAAGACCAACCTGGGGTGGACGATCTACGGAGGAGTGCCGACGGGAGAGTCGCATAGTATGGTGCACTATACCTACCACGTTTACGCCTGTGACTACCAGATGCAAGACGATGCTGACGGGAAGCTGGACCGCGCGGTGAAGGACTTCTTCTCTCTTGAGAGTCTAGGAATAACAGCACCCACTAAGACGATGCGCTCCGCCGACGATGAGAGGGCCCTCAAGCTGTTACGTGAGCTAACCAAATTCGAAGACGAGAGATATACAACCGGCCTGCTCTGGAGATACAACATCACGCATCTGCCAGACAGCAAACCGATGGCGCTGAAGCGGTTTTTGAATCTCGAGCGACGCATGGCGAAAGACCCGGAGCTGAGGGGAGTACTGCAGCAAAAACTGGCTGATTACGTCACCAAGGGCTATGTTCGGAAGCTTACGAAGGAGGAACTGGAGGAAAACCACGAGCGTGTCTGGTACTTACCAGTTTTTCCGGTCATCAACCCCAATAAGCCAGGAAAAGTTCGACTCGTCTGGGACGCCGCAGCAACAACGCATGAAGTTTCGCTGAACTCTTTACTACTCACGGGACCGGATCTTACCACTCCGCTGGTTTCCGTGCTCTTCAAATTTCGCGAACATCGATTTGGTATTTGTGGCGACATCAGGGAGATGTTCCACCAGGTTGGAATTAGAGGCGAAGACCAGCATAGCCAGCGATTTCTGTGGCGAGATGAGAGAGAGCTAGGTGAACCCAATGTTTACGTTATGCAGGTGATGACGTTCGGGGCGTGCTGTTCTCCTTCAAGTGCACAGTACGTGAAGAACATGAACGCGGAACGTTTCAGCGAGCAGTTCCCAGCGGCCTCTGCGGCCATAGTGCAGTGTACGTATGTCGACGACATGTTGTGTAGCACAGAGACCGAAGAGGAGGCGATTGAGTTGGCGAAGACTGTTTGGGACATCAACAATCGAGGCGGGTTTGAAATCCGCAATTGGATGTCCAACTCCGTTGGCATACTATCAGCGCTTCGTGGAGATTCCTGTGCAGAGAAAAGCCTCGACCTGTCATCCAGCCTAGCGACCGAGAAGGTATTGGGAATGTGGTGGTGTACTAAGTCCGACTGTTTCACTTACAAAATCAACTGGGATCGGCTAGGACGTGAGCTGCTGGAAGGCAATCGTTGCCCTACGAAACGTGAGGTACTCCGCACCCTGATGACCATCTACGATCCTCTAGGTCTCATCGCGCACTTCCTAATGTTTCTCAAGGTACTGCTACAGGAGATCTGGCGGACCCGAGTAGGCTGGGACGAAAACATCGACGATAAGTGCTTCGAAAAGTGGCGAAAATGGCTGCATCTTCTTCCGGACGTTGAGAACGTCAGTATTCCGCGGTGCTACAGGATGTCTTCATCGATCGGTCATCACACCGAGATCCAGTTGCACACCTTTGTCGACGCTAGTGAAAATGGCACGGCGGCAGCTGTCTATCTCCGATTCGTGGAAGGCGACAACATCGAATGCAGTCTCGTCACCGCTAAGAGTCGTGTAGCACCACTCAAGTATCTCTCGATTCCGAGGCTCGAACTTCAAGCGGCAGTAATTGGAGCCAGATTAGCTGCGTTTGTTATGCAGGGACTATCGGTCAAGGTTGCCCGTCGAGTTTTTTGGTCAGACTCCCGCAACGTTATCGCCTGGATACGTGCCGACCACCGCAAATACAACGCATTCGTCGCCGCAAGAGTCAGCGAAATCCTAGATCACACGAGCGTATCGAGCTGGAAGTGGGTCCCAACGAAGTGGAATGTGGCGGACGAAGGCACGAAGTGGCAGTGTCAACCCTCCCTTACGAACGACAGCCGATGGTTCAAAGCACCAGAATTCCTGTGGCAAGCAGAAAAAGAATGGCCAGATACCCCGGAAAAACTGACAGAACCGGTGGAAGAGCTGCGAGCGTGCGTCAACGCGCACTTCCAAACGGAAAGCGAGATCATCCCCGTTAAAGATTTCTCAACCTGGAGACGATTGGTCAACACAACCGCCTACGTTTTTCGGTATCTACGCCAGCTTCGACCAAAGAAATTCACCCGCACCATCGAAATCCTTTCGAGCGAGGAGATACACCAAGCTGAGGAATACCTTCTCCGCACCGCACAGCAAGACGTCTTCCGAACCGAGCTAAACATTCTCCGACGCGACGACCGCAACGCAACGATTCCCAAGCAAAGTCAGCTGTACAAGCTCAACCCGTTCATCGATGAAAAAGGATTGCTGCGCATGCACGGCAGGACTGGAGCGTGCAAGTTTCTAGCAGTGGAAATCGCCAACCCTATTATCCTTCCGCGCGACCATCCGATAACGAATCTCATCGTTGAAAGCTACCACCAGAAGTTTCATCATCAAAACCACGAGTCAGTCATCAACGAAGTTCGCCAGAAATACTGCATCAGTTGTCTACGCAGAGTATACGCCAAGGTCAGGTCTAACTGTCAACGCTGTAAGCTGCCGGAAGCTCGTCCCCGACCTCCAGCAATGGCTGACCTACCAAAGTGTCGACTAGCAGCTTTCGTTCGACCGTTCACACATACCGGCATCGACTATTTTGGACCGATGGAAGTGGCTATAGGGAGAAGGGTTGAAAAAAGGTGGGGGGTTTTATTAACTTGTCTCACTATTCGCGGGGTCTACCTTGATTTAGCTAGCTCTTTAACGACAAGCTCGTGCATAATGGTGATCCGCAACTTCATTGTGCGACGAGGAACACCTTCCGTTTTCTACAGCGACAGAGGAACTAACTTCATCGGAGCCGATCGGGAGTTGAAGCAAGCCCTGCAAGACGTCGACCAGCACAAGATGGCTCAGGAGTTTGTTTCGGCGACCACCAATTGGTGTTTTAATCCACCGGCAGCTCCCCATATGGGGGGGAGCTGGGAACGACTCGTGCAGTCCGTCAAGCGCACCTTAGTGGAACTGCAGCTACCCCATCGTCCGAAGGAGGAAGAACTGAGGAGTGCTCTGGTCGAGATCGAAGGCATTATCAACGCACGGCCGCTTACCCACGTACCCATCGAAGACGACGCCGCACCAGCACTCACACCGAATCATTGGTTGCTGGGCAGTTCCGACGGATTCAAACCATGGGCCGAAGTGGAAGTCAACTCCATCGCTTTGAGTAGAGGTTGGCATCTATCGCAGCAGATCGCGAACCACTTCTGGAAAAGATGGCTGCGGGAGTACCTGCCGGAGATCACCAGGCGTTCCAAGTGGCATCAGAACGTACCACCGATCAAAGAAGGTGACATCGTGGTTATAGTCGACTCGGAGCTGCCTAGGAATTGCTGGCCCAAGGGACGAGTTATCGGAACGGTAAACCGAGACGGGCAGGTGCGTACCGTAACAATTAAGACGGCGAAAGGCGTCTACGAGAGACCGGCGGTAAAGGTTGCAGTGATAAACGTAAGAGCTAAGGAGGAGTTTGCTGACTCAGAGGCGGAGTCAGCAAACTAGGGGGGAGTGTCACTGAACTGAATTTCGAACCCAAATGTGCCATTGAACGCACTCACGCAATGACAGTTGTAGGATTCGGAGATGAGTTCGAATGTAGATGAGAAGTGATCTTTGCAGTCAAGGCGGGAAAAATAAAATCGAGTTAGCATTGTAAACAAAACAAAGACAGTGGAATTTCAATTGAAGTAGTTTGGTGATCCGAAGAAAAAAACTAAGGCTAATTAGTGCACAGTAGTTATTGTGAAATTTATATACTTACCCTAAATTTACGTGCTAAGGTAGGCCCGGAATGAAACTGGAATTGTGTAGCATAAATTCTAAATAAAAATTAATCTCTATCTAGGCAGTTGCAAGTACTTATTAGTACAGAAGGGTGCGAAGTAAAAACTGCGCAGGAAAGTTGAACCAGGTATACTTATGCTTAGATATGAAAAGTGATTATTCCTAATGTGCGACTGTTCGATTCAGGTCACAATACCACGCAGCGAAGCGTTTTTCAATTCGGAATCGCCATATTAAACCAAACTCCTACTAAGGTGAGAAATCGATAGAAAAATTAAGTTGATTTATCTCTAACCTAGGTCTTTTAAGGTGTAGGGAATAGCGGAAGCGAAAGGCTGAAATCGAGGCAGAATAAATCGGTAGAAGGTTCACTAAACGTAAGAAAACAAATTACAATTTAGAATTTATTGTACCTAATTGTAATTAATACCGTAGGAATTTAAAACGTGTCCCGGTAGAGCTTCGAACGGACAAATAAAAGGGAACGTTACGAATTTGAAAACGAACTTTCATTGTTACCGCGATCCGGAAGTAACAATCTACAAAGGTCGACAAGGTGGCTGTACAAAATCTGATGGCAGGGGTTAAGCGTAAGGCCCGGCAATTCGGATTTGGAAAAGCGGAAGCCTAACTGAATATTTTTCCTGAATTTTATACTAATTAAACTTGAAAAAGAAATTTAATTTGATTTTTTAAATAAACTAATTCACCGATTCACACGCGTTTTCCCTTGACCAAATTTTGACCGTATCACCTTTTAACCGACTCAGATGGTACACTGAGTAAGATATCAGACTGGCAAGTAGAAATGAGATGTTGCAGTGAGTTCGATTCTCACATAATTTTTTTTTTTTTCATGAATTATCCAATAGGATGAAAATCTTCTTAAATGTTTTTCTTGTTTCTCTTGAATGTGGTGTATCTGTCCCTTTCCTAAAGGGGCCTGGGAAGCTTCCTTATGTTTTGTACACTGCATTTCAATGAAAAGATTGTTGGAAAACCGAATAGTATTGTTTTGCGTAGTGTAGACGCCAAAAATTTACTTCTTGGAATTAGCTAATTTCGAAAAACCGGTGGCTTTATATGGAATGTTTAATAACACTAGTTTACAGCATTTTTGAACTCAGTAAACTGAAAGTCATTTCCAATGTAAAATCGGGCGTTGAATCCGAAAATGAAATCCAAAAAAATCTCAGTAGAACCGTTTTTGAGTTATGCTCCAAATATGAAATTTCGAAAAAATTAAAAAAGTTCTTGTACTTAGATTAAAATATCTCGGACGGCATAGCAGTAATTTGAAATCCCTCTTTTGAATATTGAAGGCGAATAAATTTTCTATCGATCATCTGAACATTGTTTTTGCGTTTGACCAACAGTATTGTTGAAATTAATGACTTTATGAGAAAAAAAAAATTATAAAAAACGCATTTTTTTAGAGAAAATTTCGTTTCAACGAAAGTTTTAGACTTGATGGTAGCATTTAAAAAATCTAATTTTCTTTTGCGCTTGAATGTCAATTTAAACAAAGATTTCAAGTGGTTATTTATCAAAATCGGTTGAAAATTGAAGAAGTTATGGCTACTTTACCATAACTGAAATTTTTGGAGTTTTTAATAAATTAATGAACCGCAGTACACTTATCATAGTACAGGAAGAATGGAACATGATAAATCTCACTCGCTCTAAGTCAAAATTATTTATTAGCTTACCAGAATGCCACATGCCAAGTTTCAGGAAGATCTGACCATAGGGAGGGGTTGCTTAAGTCTTAAACGTAAATAAAATTTTGAGGTATTTTGCCCGGAAGAAACGAAAAATACTGGATTTTCATCAATAACTTTTTTCATCACTAGCTGATTGTTTTTTATGGTTGATTTTCTTAAAGCCTAAGTTGAGAAAAATATTTCACCCGAAGACTGTAACTCGATTGGATTTGAAACAGAAAAGTTATTGCGGTTCAAAGATTGTATTTTGGTCGAAAATTGTCGTATAAAACGCAATGCGTAAAAAGTACTCATCGCGTATTGGACAAAATTTGCGGCCTTTGAACTTTTCTGTTTCTAATCCAATCGAGTTACAGTCTTCGAGTGAAATATTTGTCTCAACTTAGGCTTTGAGAAAATCAACCATAAAAAACAATCAGCTAGTGATGAAAAAAGTTATTGATGAAAAACCAGTATTTTTCGTTCCTTCCGGGCAAAATACCTCAAAATTTTATTTACGTTTGAGACTTAAGCAACCCCTACCTATGGTCAGATCTTCCTGAAATTTGGCATGTGACATTCTGGTAAGCTAATAAATAATTTTGACTTAGAGCGAGTGAGATTTATCATGTTCCATTCTTCCTATACTATGATAAGTGTACTGCGGTTCGTTAAATTATTAAAAACTCCAAAAATGTAAGTTATGGTAAAGTAGCCATAACTTCTTCAATTTTCAACCGATTTTGATAAATAACCACTTGAAATCTTTGTTTTAAATTGACATTCAAGCGCAAAAGAAAATCAGATTTTTTAAATGCTACCATCGAGTCTAAAACTTTCATTGAAACAAAATTTTCTCTAAAAAAATGCGTTTTTTATAATTTTTTTTCTCATAAAGTCACTAATTTCAACAATACTGTTGGTCAAACGCAAAAACAGTGTTCAGATGATCGATAGAAAATTTATTTGCCTTCAATATACAAAAGAGGGATTTCAAATTACTGCTATGCCGTCCGAGATATTTTCATCTAAGTACAAGAACTTTTTTAATTTTTTCGAAATTTCATATTTGGAGCATAACTCAAAAACGGTTCTACTGAGATTTTTTTGAATTTCATGTTCGGATTCAGCGCCCGATTTTACATTAAAAATGTTGGTCAGTTAATCAAGTTCACGATTTTTTTTTAAATTTTGTAAACTAGTGTAATTAACATATTCACAGTTTGAATATTTTTTACGCATCCTAAAATTAATTTTTCGCTAGGGCGGTCTAACAAGTTTAGCAAAACGAAAAAGCTGGAACAAAAAATTGTATGAATTGAGTTTTTATTTTAATTAATTTTTGTTGTTTATTGTTGTTTTTTTTTTGTCATTTATTGCACCTTTTATCAGTTTTTACTTTTCGTCATTTGTTATCGTTGATTCAGAATTCTGAATCAGAATTCTGAATCTGAATTCTGAATCTGAATTCTGAATCAGAATTCTGAATCTGAATTCTGAATCGGAATTCTGAATCTGAATTCTGAATCTGAATTTTGAATCTGAATTCTGAATCTGAATTCTGAATCTGAATTCTGAATCTGAATTCTGAATCTGAATTCTGAATCTGAATTCTGAATCTGCATGAATTCTGAATCTGAATTCTGAATCTGAATTCTGCATCTGAATTCTGAATCTGAATTCTGAACCTGAATTCTGAATTATGAATTCTGAATCTGAATCTGAATCTGAATCTGAATTCTGAATTCTGAATCTGAATTCTGAATTTGAATTCTAAATCTAAATTCTGAATCTGAATTCTGAATCTGATTTCTGTATTCTGAATCTGAATTCTGAATGTGAATTCTGAATCTGAATTTTAAATTCTGAATCTGCGTTCTAAATCTGAATTCCTCAACTAAACTTAGAATCCTAATTCTGAGTTACGATTCAACATCTAAATTCTTAGGTTTAAAAAACACACGCCGGTTTTGTTTCCAAATCGCATAAATCGTAGTAGGTAGGTTAGTCAATAAAAAAAATTGTCCATAAATTTTAATAATTTATAAATCCCTCCAATCAGTTTCTAAATTCAAAGTACATTGAGTTTTTTTTTGACAAAAATGGATCCGGAAAACGCCTCCGAAAGTGCAACTAACGAACAAAACGAAGCGGAAACGGAACCGGAACAGGAATCGTCAGCAGAACCGATAGCCGAAGATGTGGGTGTAGAGACTTTGGTAGCAGAAGCTTCTGAAGCACTTCCCGAAGGGGTATCGTTCACTGCCACAGGCATTGATTCGGCCACGGAGGACAACCAATCGAAGACTCGTTTATCCACGTCCACGTTATATTGGGATGCCCTAGCAAGGCCCAAGGCAACCAACATGAAGGGAACGATCGAACGGTTCGGTAAAATGTTACCCGAAAAAAGCGTCGAAAACCTTAAACGGATGTTAGCTGAGCAAAGCGTGGTGAAGTAGGTTATTTTTCATAGAAGAACTATTTCTGTAGTTATTATTGAACACGTTTTGTCTTTTTCTAGACAAAAATCTTACAGCCAGCATTCATTGAAATGCATCCACGAACCAGTACCAAAACCACCGATCTACCAGAAAAAAATGTTTGTTCCGGAAAAAACTGCACAGTACATGGAAAAATTTAACAAAAACTTAAAACGGGTTTTTCTGGATCGGTTAATGGAAAGAATTTTTGAAAACTTACCCGGGACGGTCCTTGAGGCCGACATAACCAATTTGTCCGACTTGGATCCGGCCTCTCAGCGGTTAGTCAATGTGATATTTGCCACAATCACCGGCTACACCCGGAAGCCTATGTCCGTTCACGACCACGAGCTGTACATTCATTTGGCCGTTGGGCTGGCCAAATTTATTGGAAGCGTCATACAGGACGTGCAAAGGGGTTGCTTGTATCTGCCGGCACACGACGAGGAGCGAATTTTGGCCACCGAATTGCTAGGGGTCTCCAAGGCCATATCGATTGTTCATAAATGCCAGATGGAAGTTGAGAATGAACATGCATGCACAAATACGTAATAAGTTTTTAATTTTGATTTAAAAAAAACTGACAGATAAAATCAAATAAAGCTAGAGTGTTGAATACCAACTCAATTTACCAAGTGTGATTTTTTTAAAGTTCAACAGAAAAACTTATTTCTAACAGCTGTCATACAAGGAAGATGGTGCAAATTCAAAGTATCCCAACGCTTTTCGAATGTGCCGTGTTATTTTGTAGCACGTTTTTGAGTTTGTCATTATTGAAATTCTGCTCTCAATTTTATTTGTGTCTTCTTGATTCATGAATAATGGTAAATTTTACTTCACCTTGCTTTTCAAAATCTTTTTAAGTGATATTCAAAGGCACAATATTTCGAAGAAAGTTTTTAAAAGTTGAGTAATTCCAGTTGTTATACGTTTATTTCAAAATTAATAAACATGCAAATACTTGGACGTAACTAAATTAATAATTGCAAAATTGAAAGTAATCCATACACAAGTTGGTTCGACCTCACTCTTTTGAAGATTTCACAGTCTCAAAGAACATAAATATAATCCTTACATTAGGTACATTATTTGTTAATGTCACAATAATACACAACGATAATTCGACTCTTCATGCGACTTAGATTTTTAACAATTTATCAAAAAAATGAATACAAAATTTAAATTACATATTATCGAAATTATAACGATCCTTCAATTTCTTCCTAATGAACAATCCATTGATCAGCCGCTTCCAGTTGCCATAAACGCGTTTCTTCCGTTTTTCATCTTCCTTGCGCTCCAACTCGACCTGTTCCTGATACCATTCGTCGATCACCTGATCCCGGAACTCCTCACACACGACGAAACCATCGTACACGGCTTGACACATGTTGTTCCGGTACTCGAATCCCGTTATTGCTTGGGCACAATCTACCCGCAGCCGTTTGCATATGCGATTCAATCCGGGCAACTGCAGATGTACCGTTCCTTTAGGCAACATGCAGGGTTTGAACAAATCCACATTACCGTAGGCACTTCGAGGAACCAGCCCGTCCTTAGCAACCGGAGGTTCATAGTCCTCAACCTGCCAGGACCCGAATAGCTCCATCTGTTGTCCGGTAATCGTCGTTCCGGTGTACCGATCATACTTGGCCTTCGCTTTCACCAGCTTGTACGGTTTCTCGAACATCTTAACCGTCATGGCCTGACGTAGCCAACCTTCCCTCGAAAACAAAACGTGCACACAATCCCGAGGGTAAATCGGTTCCTCCTTTATGTATCCCAGCACAACAGCATCCGGCGGGTAGATGGCTTCCGTTTTCAACAGAAACCGTTCAAGTGCAAACCGCGGATGGTTTTTATATTCAGCGATTTGCTCCGGGAATGGTCGTTTGTTCAACAATTTGTCGAATTTCATGTCCTCGGTGCGATCACGGCGCGAAGGTCTGGTGGCCCGGTACGGTCTTAAAGCTTTCTCCAGCCATTCGTCTTCGATACGAAGTTTGCTTTTCTTACTGCCCAACCGGGAGATGTACCGCGGTGAAACGTCTTTGATGGTTCCGTTGTTGTTCCAGGCCAAAACGTACGCGATGGGATGTGACGCGTGGTTCTGGATTTTAAAAAAACGGGTAATTTGTTTAGATGCATTGGAATTTGTTAAATAAAAATTATCTCAAGAATAAAATTTAAAAACGGTTTTCATAACTTGTGAATGTAAAATAAATACAGAAAATAAAACAGCTCAGTCATGTGTGGTTTCAGCGTCATATCTATCAGCCGTTGGAACACTGTTGGAGCATTTTATAGCCCAAAAGGCATCTCTGTATACTCAAATTGTGATAAACGTTAAGAATAATACTGTATAACGGAAATCAGATTCCAGATCTGAAGGGGGGGAACTCGAGTAGATTGCATCATATCTAACGGACCGTCAGGCTTTCACTGAAACACACGCTCACGAATGTTTTCCACGCAGCCAGAAGTACCTCAAGCAAGTCATCTCGGACCCCTGCTGTTCAATCTTCGTAAATCACCTGCGCACAGAAATCTTGGATGAGTTTTGAACCAAAACGAAGATTTTAGACCCCAGGGTTTGAGAAATTCAAAAATGACCCCAAATCGACTCAGTCTAATGAACAGTCGAATGAGTGTGACAGACCGAAAATCGTCACAGTCACAACTTCTCGCTACATTACAATGGCAATGTAAGCGTCCCTAGTTCTAAGTATCCCAATTTTTCTGTGACCGGTTTCAGCAGTTGGCTTTTTCCGCAAGACTTCGCAGTGGCTCACGAAGGGAAGAAACCCCAAGTTTGATTACAATTTTTTTATGAGGGTTCATTTCGAGTTCGGAGTGGCCAGTGAGTTCGCCTGATCTGAAACCTATGCAGGTAAAATTCAAATTATCTGTTATTTCCAATGTACCATTTTGATTACCCTAACCTGAAGAAATTTATTTGTTTTTATCTATGCAATATCTTTTGCTCTTCTTAGGGCGTCATGTAGGTGCCTTTTCTGGCTATCGCATGCTTTTGCCTTTTAAGCTATCGTATACTTCTTTACCTACTTCGGTATTGGGGATTCAGAGGACAAGTAAAGTACAACTGAACTGATTGGCTGTTAACTTAAGACTAAGTTTTATTTCCATGCAATTATATTATTATATAACGTAGCAATATATATTATTGCTACGATTCGTAACTACTAACACTCCTCCTCGACATCGATAGCTACTGTTCCTGTCGCTTCACGTAGTTTTCCCAATTTCACGCTAAGTAACGGTTTCGTCATCATATCTGCCAGCATGTCTTCCGTTGGGTAATATAGCAAACTGATGATATTCTTGCTCCGCAGGTTCTTGATGAAGCAGTATTTTGTATCCACATGCTTTGATCGTTAGTCCACCTTTTCGTTCTCCACTTGTCGAATAAAGCTTTGGTTATCCTCCCGTATGCGGATTGGCTGATCCACTTTCGTCTGGAAATCCTTCAAAAGCTTCGTGATCCACTGAATTTCCTGGCACGCTTCGGCCACGGGGATGAATTCTGATTCTGTGGAAGACAGCGCTACGCACAATTGTTCCCTGGAGGCCCAACTCACGACTCCACCGCCGAGAAAAATCAGAACCCCTGAAGTTGATTTCCGGTCCCGAGTGTCTCCAGCCCAGTCAGCGTCGCAGTAAACTTCCAAGCCTTTATCTGTCACTCCTAATTTCAGCTAGTAACTTCGAGTTTAAAACAGGGACTTCAAAACTCTCTTGGCCTCGGTCCAGTCCTTGATGCGTGATTGACTGACAGATCTGGACGTGACATACAGCAGGTTTTTTTACTGGTCGCTGTTCGGCAGTACAGCTGAGTACTCCTTTTGCTGGTAACCAGGGTCCATCGGAATTTTCGAGCCTTTAAAATCCGTCCGACCGAACCTCGCAGCCAACTTCTCGATATAGGCCTGCTGATTCAGGAGATATCCGTTAAGATACCTTGATTCTAACGAAATGCTTGACATCTCCCAACAAGGTCAGGTTGAAGCATCCTTGAAGTTGAGCTACTATTTCTGCGTATTCGGACTCGCTCGAACAGGCCACAAGAATATCGTCCACGTAGATGAGGATAAATGACTGTCGACCCTGTTTCGTCCGAACGTAGAGGCACCCATCTGCGGACGATTGCACGAATCCAGCTTGCTTGAACACTTCGTCCATCGTTTTGTTCCAGACTCGGGCTGCTTGTTTGAGCCCGTACAGATTCCGCTTGAGACGGCACATATTGGCAGCGTACCGTATGAATAAGCTGTTTTGATGTCCACATGCTTGACGAATAGATTCCGTTCAGCTGCCACCGTTAGCAAAACCCGTGAAATGACTTGCTTAGCCACCGGCGCGTAGACTTCGTCAAAATCTTCACCGTACTTTTGGGAGTATCTTTGGGCGACTAACCTCGCCTTTCGTCCTCTTTCCTTTTAAAGATCCAACCTTCTTGCGACCAGGTGGTAGGTTGTGATCTCCTAGGTTTCGTTTTCCATCAAGGAACGGAATCGCTCGTCCATCGCAGCCTTCCAGTACACGCTTTCAGATCCGGTAATTGCTTCCTCATATCTTCGCAGCTGCATTCGATGCCATACCAACAGCTGAAGAATAGCGAGCTGGTGGCACACCTTTGGTTTGGCGAGTTCTGCGATTTTCAGTCGTTGAATTGATGTCAGCTTCGGTTAGCGTAGAATCAGTTGCAGTGTTGTAGTCGAAATCAACGTCGTCCAGTTGATTATCATCAATGTCCGACTCGTCCTTCACTGAATACTCAAATTCTACAACATCTTTCTCGTTTTGGCTGCCCACCGACTGCATAAGGCTTCTTTCTACCAGGCGCTTCTCCTCAACGCAGTTTGCACTCCCAAAGACTTTCCGCGTCACATCTGGCTTTCCTTCCATACCATACGAACGGCGTTGTAGGAACGGACTTCGATAATAGAACGTTCTGCAAATAAACGGAAATGCTCACCGCCTCGGCTAAGTAGCACTCAATTTCTCAGTGCGCTGTACTTGCCACCTTGGTCGCTTCTGACCACTTTCGGCTTCCGATCAAATTGCGTTTTCATTATGGCCACGTATTCCAGTATCTTCTCCGGAACTTCGTTTTTTTTTCGCGACAGATACAGGACACAAAATCTGCTATAGTCGTTGATGACGGTCATAAAATATCGATGACCAGACACCGACATGTTTTCCACAGGGCCGCAAACGGCAGTGTGCACGAGCACAAGATTTTCTTTCCACCGACTTCGGAAACGGCTTCCGGCTCATTTTCGCCTTCTGACAGCAGTCGCAATGTCTTCACCTTGTAGAGCCGGCCAGTCTTGACTGCGGTCGTCGCTTGTTGGCCTCCGATGAGAATCGAGCATTCTCCTTTGAATAGTACTTTTGCACCTTTTTCGACTAGCATTGGTACAGATAGCAGATTCATTCCCTAGCTCGGCACAAATAGAACGTTTCCAAGGGTGATCTTCGTAGTTTTTCCATTGTCAAGGTAACACAATTGACCATCGCCAACACCTTCAACTTTTGCGATTTTTCATCGGCCAGGCTGATCGTTTTCACGTGGCTTTCGACAATCTTGTTGAAAAATTTTCTATCGCCACACATATGCCGGGACGTTCCTGAGTCCACAATCCTGTCACCTTCATGAGTTTGCGTACTACCCATCAGAGCAAATGTTACGGATTCCTCTCCACTACGAGCAGCTTTTGCCTTTGGCGATCGACCTTTTTCCGGTTCTATTTACTTCGCATATAACCGACATTCCTTTTGTTTGTTATTACTTTTCTTGCAGAAATGGCACACCAGCGCCATCAGCGCTGCATCCGACGGTCCGCGTTCTCGTTTCGCCATTTCGTCAAACAGCTTACTCTTCACCAGCTCCAGTTTCAGCTCATCGTCGGAACGGCTCTCTTGTGCCGTCGTGAGCGTGTCGAAGGAATCAGGGAAGCTCCTAAGGACCAGCGCGACTATCAGTGGCTCGCCGAGATCCAATCCAGCACACGGCAGCTTCACAAACAGCTCTTCCAGTTCAAAAAGATGGCTCTGGATGTCGTCCCGTTCTTGTACGTTTGTTGCAGATCCTTTTCAGTGCCGCAACCTTCGAGCAGAGGGACGTTTTTTTCGTTGTGCTTCTTGAGGTTGTCCCAAGCTTCCCTGGCGGTCTTCGGCTTTGCGATCTCCTGCGTTTCGTGCATCCGTCATCGTCGCCGGAGTTTCATCCTAAATGTACTTCCACATGTCCTCACGAGTCAGGAGCATTTCAGCCTTGAATTTCCATACCGAGAATTGGAACCATTCAGCTTTACGATAGTAACCTTGCTTCCTTCCATGGCGATTCCCGAAACTTCCAGACTTGACAGCGAAAAAACTTTGGAAATAACGTCTACTGTGATCTGGGCACAAACCTATTGGGAACTAACATTCGGGGTGCTCGAATACTTCTTTGCCTATTGCTAAGCTATCGAATATCTCTTTGCCCATTGCCGAGAGATCGAATCCCCTAAGAACTTTCCGTGTTGATCAATACTCCAACCCAAACTTCGCCTCTTTTTCGATCGAACTAAGGCAGGATCAGCAAATGTGTATTCCCAGTAGTGGCCCTTATTGAGGGACCACCGAATTAAGACGGTAGCAGAACTTACCTTATCGATAGCTAGATGCTGGAGGCATTAGAATACTCCTCCGATATTTAGAGCTCATCTCTTATACACTCAGTCGCATTCCATCATTCCGCATCCATTTCGGGTCGACTTGCTCCTATCTAGACTCCGGTCCTTTCCTCGAACCAAATAAGGTACGCCTGAACGCTGACAGCATGGCTAATTTTTAGTCCAGTAATGGACTGATTTCAGTCTGACAAATGGTTCACTGGATGTTGAGTTTATCTCTCATATAATCTTTTACCCAATGGAAGGATGATTACAGTGTTAATTCCCATAAAATGCTCTTTTGTCGCTTTCACAATGGAGGATTCTTAGAATGCCACCCGGTTCAAAATGAATGATGCCATGGGGTCGGAAATTACGAAGAATCTCAGTCAAGACGAACGAAAGGAAGAGACGGAGACCCTTGTCATTATTGAATAATATCGGGTTTATTGTCAAGCTTAAGCTTAAGCTGAATTTCCGAAGTGTCGATGCTGACATAGGTTGTTAGAACAAGCGGAGCGTGATTTGGCAAATGTGGGATGCCCGAGAAATCGGAGAATGGTTTCCATGGACCGAGTCCAGTGAGTTTTAGGAATTGTGTTCACCAAGTTAAGTCGTGAAAAAAAACGATGCTTACTGAGCACTACAGCCCAAAATTGCATTATGTTTATGATCCTAGGAGCTGACCTCCAAATGGCTCCAAATCATAGATTATGATGTAAAAAACAACCAAGAAGTAGGTATGATGTGAAAAAATTTTACCCAACTTACCACAATATCCTCGAGGCAGTGCACCTTTCCGCTCACCACATCAATCGTGACCCACTTATCCTCATGCTCGCAATACACCTCAACCCAAAGATCAACGCCCGGTCGTCTTTGGCGAGCCAGCTCCTCCGCACTAACTCGACCTCGTTTCCTCGGCGGAGAAGCTGGAAGCTGCAAACCGCTACTTCCTTCTCCAGCATCGTACTCTTCAACGATTTCGTAGCCGGCCTCTTTTGCCAGCTGAGCCCGCTTCTTGGCCCGGGCCCTTGCCAACTCTTCCTCCCTGGAAGCTTGATAGGCTGCTAGGATCTTTTCTCGTCTTCGACGAACCTGTTCGTCAAGATCTTCTGAAAAGGCTGGTTCCTCTTGCTTTTTTAGCGCTCTTTTATCCTTATCAGTGGAACTGGCGATTATTTTGGCCCTGAGATTTTGTTCCATCTCCATGAAGGACTGTTCCATAAGTTTAAGCTTTTTATTCGGTACTGATTTTGAGGGTTTGTGTGGCGGATGAAAATCGTGACTTCCATCTAGCTGCGGGATACTAGGGGTTGCACAAAATCCTTCCCGTCGACGCTTCCGGGCAGCTTCTCGGTTGGTTTGATCGGAGTTTTTGAGTACTAGTGCAGCTAGTTTCTCTTTTACTTTGAAAATTGTGCTATTTTTTCGGGCGTTCCGAAAGTCTAGAAGGAGTCGACGGTCAGCTTCAAGTTCTTCTCGGGTTTTGGGGTTCATTCGATAGAGTTCGCTGGAGTGAACATGTTTTGGTGGGTTAACCAGAGACATCACTAGCCGGCAGTGAATGTTCAGGGAACGTAGCATGATCACATACAGGAGAATGTAGTCCCGTTTGGAAAATGCTGCTCGTTGAATTAGCTGGTACTTAAGAGTAGCCAACAGGGGAGGCATTTTTGTAGCCGATCGAAAATACATTACATTATTTTTCAATTTGATAACTTTCTTAAAATATCTAGTTATTTGCTCAAAATAGAGCAGATTTGTAAGACCTTTCGGTCGGCAGCTTGCAGAAGGTAGTAACTTTTTGGTGGCCAGTTGAGCCAGGCTCGGATTCAAGATTGTCCTATTGAGGAATGTGCCATGACCGATCCAGCAGAGGATCGAAACTTTGTGCAGATGAATTTGATTTTGTCGTTTTTCCCTATTCATTAACCTTTTGATGGCAGTCATGAGGTCTACTTTTTTCTTCACTTTCTTGCCCTTTTCTGCAGATTCGAATTTGATCGTGATTTGAACTGATTTTTGTTCGTCTTCTTTCTTTTTGCTATTGACGGCCACAAAATCATCCCTTCCGTCTTGCTTCTTGCTTTTAGATTTAATCTTTTCGCCGTCAAACAGGACGTTGGATACGTCTTCGTTCTCTGACTTTTGGGCTTTTTCTGATCTTTGTTTAGATAATTTTTCCAACTTCGATCGCTCATCTTCCAATTTTCTTGATGCTTCAGCCATTCGTAATAAAGCCATGCAATCTTGACTGGTTTGGTTTATTTGTTGAATCAACTTTCGATTGAAATCCGTTGTTTCTTTCTCTTCGACCTTTACCGAACTCAACGGTTGGTCTTCCTCCTCGTCCTCTGATTCTTCTATCTTCATACCCGCATTGCAATCAAACTCAATCCGTTCCTTCTTTTTGGAATCAATGTCTTCCACGGGATGGAAAAAATCGGAATTCAAATTCAGTTCCGAAGGATCCACCAGATAATCATCTCCACTGCTACTACTGCTACTGCCATCATCATCACCCCTTTCCTTATGACATTCTTTTTTCGATTTTTTCGAAGTCGAAGGACCTCCGACCAAATCAGGACGATACTTTCGATACAACTGCTCTACGGTGAAAGTGGTCAACTTTATTGGAGTTTGCTCTTCTTCAACATCTTTTTTCGATTCTGTTCGACGAGTAGGTTTCTTTTTCATCTTACGGGTAACCTTCCGTTTGGTTGGTTTCGAATCAGCTTCCTCATCATCGGAATTCGATGATGAGGAACAGTTTATGTTCTCGTCGTCTGAGACAACTTTGTCTGCTGGCAAAACCGAAGGAATCGGTTCCAGATCATCGTCTGGCAGTTCTTTTCCCAGTTTGGAAGCAATCCGACGAGAGACACGAGTGGCTCGTGGGGGAACCTTTTTAGCAGGAACCGTTCTAAAACGAAAAAAAAAATTAACAGTTTTGATTTTTCTTGAGAAAAAACATAGAATTGAATATTTTTGTAAACGTTGTATAGTTTTAATAGTTCACAAACACCTTTCTCTTTTCCATTGATAAAAGATTTTTGACAATCGTAAGTATTTGAAATTTATATTTTGTCATTGTAGGCAGATATAACTTTAAAATTTAAAAATATAACTTGGAAAAATTTTAATAATTTTGTAACTTACTTTTTGGGCTTCTTTTTTGTCCTTTTTCCCAGAATACTAGAAGCACCTTGGTCCTCATCCGGTTTCCAATCATCCTCGCTGGCGGAAAATTCTGGAAGCGATTCTGCATCCGATTGCATTTCACCGTCCGTATTCATTATTCTAAATGTAACAAAAGTTTGCTAGGTAACCAACTATTTTGCACTACTTTATTACTTAAATTAACTTGTCACACTACTGTAATAACGTGAAAAACACAAATTTACGCACGACTTCCACAGGAATAAACAAGAAACGTATAATAATTATTTTTTCGCATTTCGCAATGTTTACGACTTCTTCTTTTTCAAAATTTCTGTACACGCTAAGATTGAAATGAAAATTGTTCAATGGAAATTAACCATTTCGAATGAATAACTCATAGTATGATTCGTTTGATTAACTCATTTCATGAATATTTTTCTAAAATGTTTACAGAATGCGGAAATCCACAGCAGGAATAATTTTAAAGACAAGCAGAAATGAATCGTAATTGATTGATTCAATAAACTACAAAACAAAACAATTATTCAATGAACTGCAAACATAAATGACAAAAATGACAAAAATGACAAAAATGACAAAAATGACAAAAATGACAAAAATGACAAAAATGACAAAAATGACAAAAATGACAAAAATGACAAAAATGACAAAAATGACAAAAATGACAAAAATGACAAAAATGACAAAAATGACAAAAATGACAAAAATGACAAAAATGACAAAAATGACAAAAATGACAAAAATGACAAAAATGACAAAAATGACAAAAATGACAAAAATGACAAAAATGACAAAAATGACAAAAATGACAAAAATGACAAAAATGACAAAAATGACAAAAATGACAAAAATGACAAAAATGACAAAAATGACAAAAATGACAAAAATGACAAAAATGACAAAAATGACCAAAATGACAAAAATGACAAAAATGACAAAAATGACAAAAATGACAAAAATGACAAAAATGACAAAAATGACAAAAATGACAAAAATGACAAAAATGACAAAAATGACAAAAATGACAAAAATGACAAAAATGACAAAAATGACAAAAATGACAAAAATGACAAAAATGACAAAAATGACAAAAATGACAAAAATGACAAAAATGACAAAAATGACAAAAATGACAAAAATGACAAAAATAGCAAAAATGGCAAAAATGGCAAAAATGACAAAAATGACAAAAATGACAAAAATGACAAAAATGACAAAAATGACAAAAATGACAAAAATGACAAAAATGACAAAAATGACAAAAATGACAGAAATGACAAAAATGACAAAAATGACAAAAATTAAAAAAATTACAAAAATGACAAAAATGACAAAAATGACAAAAATGACAAAAATGACAAAAATGACAAAAATGACAAAAATGACAAAAATGACAAAAATGACAAAAATGACAAAAATGACAAAAATGACAAAAATGACAAAAATGACAAAAATGACAAAAATGACAAAAATGACAAAAATGACAAAAATGACAAAAATGACAAAAATGACAAAAATGACAAAAATGACAAAAATGACAAAAATGACAAAAATGACAAAAATGACAAAAATGACAAAAATGACAAAAATGACAAAAATGACAAAAATGACAAAAATGACAAAAATGACAAAAATGAAAAAAATGACAAAAATGACAAAAATGACAAAAATGACAAAAATGACAAAAATGACAAAAATGACAAAAATGACAAAAATGACAAAAATAGCAAAAATGGCAAAAATGGCAAAAATGACAAAAATGACAAAAATGACAAAAATGACAAAAATGACAAAAATGACAAAAATGACAAAAATGACAAAAATGACAAAAATGACAAAAATGACAAAAATGACAAAAATAGCAAAAATGGCAAAAATGGCAAAAATGACAAAAATGACAAAAATGACAAAAATGACAAAAATGACAAAAATGACAAAAATGACAAAAATGACAAAAATGACAAAAATGACAAAAATGACAAAAATGACAAAAATGACAAAAATGACAAAAATGACAAAAATGACAAAAATGACAAAAATGACAAAAATGACAAAAATGACAAAAATGACAAAAATGACCAAAATGACAAAAATGACAAAAATGACAAAAATGACAAAAATGACAAAAATGACAAAAATGACAAAAATGACAAAAAATGACAAAAATGACAAAAATGACAAAAATGACAAAAATGACAGAAATGACAAAAATGACAAAAATGACAAAAATTAAAAAAATTACAAAAATTACAAAAATGACAAAAATGACAAAAATGACAAAAATGACAAAAATGACAAAAATGACAAAAATGACAAAAATGACAAAAATGACAAAAATGACAAAAATGACAAAAATGACAAAAATGACAAAAATGACAAAAATGACAAAAATGACAAAAATGACAAAAATGACAAAAATGACAAAAATGACAAAAATGACAAAAATGACAAAAATGACAAAAATGACAAAAATGACAAAAATGACAAAAATGACAAAAATGACAAAAATGACAAAAATGACAAAAATGACAAAAATGACAAAAATGACAAAAATGACAAAAATGACAAAAATGACAAAAATGAAAAAAATGACAAAAATGACAAAAATGACAAAAATGACAAAAATGACAAAAATGACAAAAATGACAAAAATGACAAAAATGACAAAAATTGCAAAATTATTAAATATTACAAAAAAAAACAAAAATGAAAAATTACAAAAATGACAAAAATTACAAAAATTACAAAAATTACAAAAATTACAAAAATTACAAAAATTACAAAAATTACAAAAATTACAAAAATTACAAAAATTACAAAAATTACAAAAATTACAAAAATTACAAAAATTACAAAAAAATTACAAAAATTACAAAAATTACAAAAATTACAAAAATTACAAAAATTACAAAAATTACAAAAATTACAAAAATTACAAAAATTACAAAAATTACAAAAATTACAAAAATTACAAAAATTACAAAAATTACAAAAATTACAAAAATTACAAAAATTACAAAAATTACAAAAATTACAAAAATTACAAAAATTACAAAAATTACAAAAATTACAAAAATTACAAAAATTACAAAAATTACAAAAATTACAAAAATTACAAAAATTACAAAAATTACAAATTACAAAAATTACAAAAATTACAAAAATTACAAAAATTACAAAAATTACAAAAATTACAAAAATTACAAAAATTACAAAAATTACAAAAATTACAAAAATTACAAAAATTACAAAAATTACAAAAATTACAAAAATTACAAAAATTACAAAAATTACAAAAATTACAAAAATTACAAAAATTACAAAAATTACAAAAATTTCAAAAATTACAAAAATTACAAAAATTACAAAAATTACAAAAATTACAAAAATTACAAAAATTACAAAAATTACAAAGATTACAAAAATTACAAAAATTACAAAAATTACAAAAATTACAAAAATTACAAAAATTACAAAAATTACAAAAATTACAAAAATTACAAAAATTACAAAAATTACAAAAATTACAAAAATTACAAAAATTACAAAAATTACAAAAATTACAAAAATTACAAAAATTACAAAAATTACAAAAATTACAAAAATTACAAAAATTACGAAAATTACAAAAATTACAAAAATTACAAAAATTACAAAAATTACAAAAATTACAAAAATTACAAAAATTACAAAAATTACAAAAATGACAAAAATTACAAAAATTACAAAAATGACAAAAATTCCAGAAATTACAAAAATTACAAAAATTATAAAAATTACAAAAATTATAAAAATTACAAAAATTACAAAAATTACAAAAATTACAAAAATTACAAAAATTACAAAAATTACAAAAATTACAAAAATTACAAAAATTACAAAAATTACAAAAATTACAAAAATTACAAAAATTACAAAAATTACAAAAATTACAAAAATGACAAAAATTGCAAAAATTACAAAAATTAGAAAAATTACAAAAATTACAAAAATTACAAAAATTACAAAAATTACAAAAATCACAAAAATTACAAAAATTACAAAAATTACAAAAATTACAAAAATTACAAAAATTACAAAAATTACAAAAATTACATAAATCACAAAAATTACAAAAATTACAAAAATAACAAAAATTGCAAAAATTTAAAAAATTACAAAAATTACAAAAATTACAAAAATTACAAAAATTACAAAAATTACAAAAATTACAAAAATTACAAAAATTACAAAAATTACAAAAATGACAAAAATTACAAAAATTACAAAAATTACAAAAATCACAAAAATTACAAAAATTACAAAAATGACAAAAATTACATCAATGACAAAATTTACAAAAATGACTAAAATGACAAAAATTACCAAAATTACAAAATTTACAAAATTAACAAAAAATGACAAAAATGACATAACCGACATAAACGACAAAAATGATAAAAATAGTTCAAATGACAAAAATGACATAAATGACAAAATAGTAATAATGAAAAAAATGACCAAAACGGATAAAAAATTTAAAAAATCTTGATAACAAAAATCTTAAAGATTATTGGGGCAAAATGTGCTTGGTTTTTTACAGACATAGTATTTTCAGCAACATGTCATCTAATATTTGGAGATAGAAAATTGGAGTGTTCAAACAACGAATTTTCTGTTTAAAACTTAACAACATAATTGAAAGAGCTTTTATGTTTATAAAAAAAAACCGATAAATATTTGTTTCAGTGGTTTAATTTGCTTTCATTTTATTTGCTGAAATAGAATTCAAAACAGTTTCGTGTATTTTATTAGCAGCGGCACCAAATTCCTCTCCCTCTTCTGTCAAAACTTTTGTTTTATACTCTCGTGAGAGGAGCAATTGAGGCAGGGCTGGAAAATTTAAAAAAATTACTCATAATTTGTTACAAATTGTTCTGATTAAAATTTAAACTCCGTCGCGAGCGGGTAAAAAATTTTGTTTCTTAAAAATGATCATTAAAAAACTTCTTCTAGAAAAAGTTTTTCATTAGACAGATTTGCTTATTTCATCAAGCTGAGCATATAAAACAATAGTTTTGTTTAGTTTGTTTGGTTTCGGGACGAATTTCTTTTATCTTAGAACGATTACAACTGTTTTGAAAAACTGCTTGACACAGATTTGAAACAGTTTTTGAATCTTTGAAATTTACAGGCATTTAAAAAATAATTTTTACTCGATATTTTGAAATCATAACACATATATAATACACACAGCAATTTTTTTTTTGCTGGAAACCAGCAAAATTTTGCTGGTTTTTGTCCCGCTGACTTTCCAGCAAAATTTCCAGCAATTTCAATTGCTGGAAAAAACAGCAAACGTTAATGCTGGTTTCCAGCAATTCAAATTGCTGGAAAATCAGCAATCCAGATTGCTGGAAATCAGCTATTTCTTTCAACACAACCGGCAGTATTTAGTATGAAATTTATATTTCAATTCAAAATTGAAGTTTAATATTGGCTGTGCATATAATAAGCAATAAAAACAATTATTTTCTCCCATTTTCAATAAGGAATTAATTTATTTTCCAAAAAAAAACTTTTTTTTTCACAACTTTCTAACACCGGCTTTGGCTTGGCCGCTTTGTGCCAAAATGTTGATCATCCGCCACCTGTAAAAATAGTTTTGATTAGTATCTTGAAGATACTATCTTCTATTGAATATCTACCTGTACAATAAAAACTTACCCTTGACTTGATGCCTGCACACAAAATTTTCGAGGCCGGAATTTAGCAAAATTTTGCTCAAATTTGACCAGCTAAAAACTTAGCAACCAATTTAGCAATATTTTTTAACTAAAGTTTTAGTAAACGAGAAAAAAGTTAGCCGCCGCAGTTTTTGCTCAAATTTCTAGCAAAAACCGGAGAAAAAGATTGTCCGGATCCGTAATTTCATGTTTTGTTATTTTTTCTCTGGAGAATCAGGGGAATGTTTGATTATTGACTAGAATACACAAATCATTAAACTTTTAGTTTATTTTTCATACTTTTTTCGTGAATTATTAAACACTTTTTTGTAAAATGCAATTAAATTAGTACCGTTCTGGAAATGTACCTTCCGGCAAGGGAAATGCCAAGTTTCCGACCTTAACTAACGAATTCGCCGGATGCAACCCTCAAAATTTCCGGACAGTTGCTAAAATCTGTCGTTTTCGCTGCCAGTTGTAACCTGTTAGAAAAAAACAAGAAATTTTCAATTTAAAAATCCAAAATTTGCGCTTTATATGATCGGCCCTTACCTGTCCGAATCCGGTGTCGATTTGGCTATCATTTTGTCGTTTACTTAGCCACAACGAGAACCGTCAGCATCGAACTCCGGAACCGCACTTAATCGCGTCAAGTTGTTATTTTATTGATCAACCGGCGGCGGCTGCTGTCCATAAACAAAGCGGCTAGAAAAATTTTGTTTTGCTCAAATCAAGTAAAATGAACCTTTTTATTGCTAAAATCAAGTAAATTGAACTTTTTGCTAACTCAACAGTAAAAAAATATTTTTGCTAAGGGAAAGTAACAGCCAAATTTTGCTAAGTGGAGCCCCGAAAGTTTTGTGTGTGGTTGCTAGAATCAGTGTTCTGAATATCAATCAAAACAAACACTCAGGATGCGTTTCCTGTTGGAAACATTCAGATTGTATAATGGGATAGCGCCTCTCGCAACTGCTTCGCCTGGCTGGTATGCAATCTCGATCAGCGCTCCTATCAGCTATGCAAACCGAGTCGCATCATTCAGAATAATCGGTTTAGCAAACATCGCATATCGGAGATGATTGAGATACAAACTGATCCATTCTGAATGTAGCTCACTCAGTATCTGCCTGAATTATATGAAATTCAAAATTATTTTTTGCAGGACGAGAAAAATCAAACAATTGTGAGGAACACCATAAATTCTCAGTAATTTTAACGTGACAAACGACAGTTTAATAAAAGAACTTGTAAAAATTGAAAAACACGGCGAAAGTGAACATCTTTCCCTCACAAACACAACTACAATTTGATTTTAATCATACTGATGTTAAAAAACGTTATAACAACAGATAAATTTATTAATTTGCTGTATATCAAATCAAACAAAATACGCTAATGATCGGCTTCATGTATCACTCACTCACTGCCTGATTCATTCACTCCTGATCGAAGACCAACAAGATTCGCCATATGCATTGCGCATTGGTGAGATTCCAATTTGATGATGGTGCTGCACTGTTTTGACAGCAAGCATCGTGCGAGGTGATCTGTATTTTAGCGATGAATTGAACGATCGATGAACGGGTAGGTCCAGTAGCAATCAATAACGAAACCCGACCGCTATACGTTCAGGTGCGAAGGGCAATCAGAAACATTCATTGAAAATGAGTGATATTCAGAACACTGGCTAGAATATAGAGGAAAATAAAATAATTATAATTATTTAACCTTAATTCGTAAAATAGAATCTCACCTTACTTCAGCGTACGAAACAAAAACAAACTCCAAATTGACAACTCGATTGCTGATTTTCCAGCAAACTGGATCAATTGCTGGAAAGTCCAGCAATTTGAAAACCGATTGCTGATTTTTCAGCAAAAATGACAAGCACATAACCGAATGCTGAAAAATCCAGCAATTCGAAAACCGATTACTGGTTTCCAGCAAAAATTTGGATTGCTGAACGTTTCCAGCAATTTTTTTTGCTGGAAATCGAGGCAAAAATTTACAGTGCAGCCTTCAAAAAATGTTTTTTTCTATAGAAGTTTTTTTTTAATTCAACTCAAATCATGCAACTTGCTCAGGCAAGGCAACTAACCATCGTCGTCTTTTGTCAGTACCTTTACTAAAAAAAAATGACCAAAATCAAATCTGTACATATGTACACAATTTCAAAAAATTTGTCATCTGTGCGTATATTAATTCTGAAGCAAAAGCTCTTCTAGATAAATCTGTCCATGTGGCAACCGTAAATGTTATAAAGAGAGTAAAGACGATCCAGAGAGCCATTTTCTCTCTCTCCCTCTCTCTCGCATAAACAAGAGAGATAAATATCAGCTGCTCTTCGACCGCTGCTGGCCAGCCAATGTACTTCAGTAGGCCGTGTTTTGTGTTGTTTTCTGGGTGTATCCGTCGTGCACACATCGCTTCAGAAGGAATCGTCCGGTTGCTCTGGTTTCAACTTTTTAGTGGTTCATTGAAAAGTGTAGGTACGTAAAGCAAGGCCGCCCGCCTCGAGAGCCATCATTCATCATCGGTTCGTGTGTCCAACTGGCCAAAAGTACCGTTCGATCGTTGTCTCGGGTTTGTTGTTTTGCGTGCGAAGAGCGACGTAGCTGCGAAAAAAGTGGCACGAGAAGTGATTACAAAACAGATTTTCATCATCTTTTTTCTTTGCTCCCCTTGGTGGGTTCTCGTTTTCTGATTTTTGCTCAAGCGTTATCTAGGGTTCTCTGGAAAGGTTCCACCGATTCCAGCCGTCATCTGTCAGACCTATGTGTGAATAGCCTTGAATCTCACGTGTGCTTCCTAACACCAAAAAAATCCTGTCTGCAACCATCTTAGGGATCCCAATCAGTGCAGTTAAATAATCAGCTACAGCCGAGTGTTTCATCGTTGCTTATCGGTGTTATCAGTCTGATTCGGGCTCCAAGTGATTGTCCCTTTCCAGGGCCACCCGACTTGCTTCTGTGTTTTTTTTCTGCCCGAGAAAAGAAAATTGATTAAATAAAACCGCAAGGTGTGAAAGTGTGTGACCCTGAAAGTTACTGAAACGACAAGGAGGAAAATTGAACGGGGCTTTGATTGAAGGAAACTTTACCGAATCACGTTCCGTTTTTTTTTCGGTCGAGCATTCGGGTAAAGTTGGCTGCTCCTCAGCAGCAACGTGTACTAGATACCTGTCGGATTGAACCATAGCAAGCTGGGCTGATTTTGCAGTTTCGAAGCCGCCCCAGAACCAGAGGAGGCCAACTTGACTAACAGGTATTTACACAATCATCTCTTAACCCCCTTTGTACCCTTAAGATTGACAGAGCTGCCAACACGGTTGCGTTCTCAGCTTTTACATTGTTATGCAAATTTTTCGCTACAGCTAGATTGATTAAAAATAAGCAATATTTAAAACTTACAGTGACCGACATATGAAACGCGCCCCAACCATACAGTGTAGCGAAAAATTGTCGGTACTGCACAAACTGTACTAAAAACGATAAACAAAAGGGTATCCGGTAAAGTTCGTTTAGCCATAGATACATCTTGAAAACAAAAGTTATAGATTTTCCCTCCCCTCCTCTTTGTCGCGAACGGTCATCAGAAACGGTCTCAAAACACAATACATAATTATCTACTTTGTCCAAACTATCAATTTGATGAAAATGAATTTGAAAAAGGGTTCAAATTCTGTAATGTTTTGTATTGATTTCTTATGGGAGTCACTCATCCCATGTTTGGAAGACGGAGAGGTCTACAAAAATCCTCTTATAGTTGTGCAATTTTTAAGTTAAATTTTAATGTAAGTCCCACTGGCGCAGTCGACCGTATATTTCCCTAGCTACTCGTGTGATTTATAAATGATTCAAATTATTAAAACTGATAATGATAAGAGAAAGAAGAAGGAGAGTGCGTAGAAGGGTGCAAGCTCTAATCCGTTCGGCGGTAAGCGTCTACAGCGATCTCAAGCTAGGCAGCTTGCTGTCCAACTGGCAGAAACTCCAGAAGGCTCGATAGCGGAAGAAGGAAGAGAGCCTGTCAGCTCTCCAGAGAAGGAAGAAATTCCTGTGCCGAAGGCAATGAAGGAAGCGATGGCAGAAATGAAGGCTTTGACTAGCTTGGTTTTCAGCAAGCAAAACATTCATGAGGAGGTCAAGGACAAGCTTGTAAAGGCTATGGCCTTTTTTACAGAGGCAAACGAAGCAGCCCTAGTGATGGTGAGAGCGCTAAATTTCAGCGCTACTAGTAGAGGAACAGAGGCGGCGAAACCCTCGTAAGGCGAATGTCAGTCGCCCGAAACGGATCGATACCTTCGTTCAAACGGTGAGGAATGAGCCCATTACTCCGAGAAGCTCTAAGAGTGTAAAGAGGAAACGAGGGTCGCCAGGTGATCCAAGAAAAGGACCCAAGACCCGATAGTTCGACAGGACCCTGGCCAATTGAAAGGAAAGGACGACAGGCCCAACGATGGAACGGCCTTTCGAATGGCAGACATTAACGCGTAAACACCGTAAGGAGCGAACTACGAAAACAAACCTCAAGCCCAAGAAGCAACGAGGCCGCGTAAGGGAAAAAGGTGAAGCTATCGTAGTTAAGGCACCGAAGGGTACGTATGCTGACGTGCTTCGTCAGATGCGGACCGACGACAAGCTGGACTAGGTGAAAACGGTAGGAGGATCCGTCGTACATGTCCCGGCGAGATACGGTCACATAGCGGCTAGCTGAAGTAAGCCGGCG
This sequence comes from Uranotaenia lowii, assembly GCF_029784155.1. Classification (NCBI taxonomy): domain Eukaryota; kingdom Metazoa; phylum Arthropoda; class Insecta; order Diptera; family Culicidae; genus Uranotaenia; species Uranotaenia lowii. Next base: position 334,527,209 of record NC_073693.1, read on the forward strand.
AAGTATCTTATTTGCACTGGTGACCATGTAACTGGCAACCCAAGGTGCCCTGCTTACCAAAGGCGCTAGCAGCGATACCAAGGGCTTGGAAGTAATCACGAAGCATAATAGCTTCTGTGACAGATGGCGATGGTAGAGAAGCTAGACATAGCGTTATTAACAGACCCTAGACCCAGAGCCCTGAATGGTACAAATTGGGTAACCGATAGTGCCAATCTGGCCTCAATAGGGGTGACAGGAAAACTTTCCATACAAGGAGTGGTCACATCGAATGAGGAAAGCTTCGTGATAGCCAAAGTCAATGGGATCTTCTTCTGTAGCTGCTATGCTCCACCGAGCTGGACCTTGGAGATATTTAGAGCTACGATGGATAAGATAGTAGTCACAGGTCGAAGCCCCGTTATTATCGCGGGGGATTTCAATACTTTGGCCCAGTAATGGGGCAGTTCCCTTACGAACGCCAGAGGACAAAGTCTACTTGAAGCACTTGCAAGGCTGAATGTGGACCTGGCGAACGTAGGTAATACTAGGACCTACCATACAGAGGGACGTGAATCCATTATAGATATCCTATTTCCTAGTCCCAGATGGACAAGTAATTAGAGGGTAATCAAGGACTACACTCATAGCGACCAATGACCGACCATGGACTGATGCCTACAGAATAGTCATGGCAAAAAACAAAAGCGATAGCGCACCTGAAATGTGCCCCAACAAACTGAGAGGAAAAACGAGAGAGCTGTTCCCTCAATAAGTCCCTTACGGCTGAGATACGAGCGAGGAGGAGTTAATATCGTTGGAAAAACTGCGTGATATCGCAAAATCCCTTCAGCTCGAAAAAGATCCGGGTCAAGATGGTATACCGAACCTTGAAGTTAAGGCCGCGATTATGGAATTTCCCGAAAAGTTCCGATCGTCACTGCAAATTTGTATTCAGGAAAGGATGTTTCCAGAGATTTGGAAATAGTAGAAGCTGGTTCTGCTGCCCAAACCAGGAAAGCCATTGGAACATCGGCATACAGGCCAATATGCCCACTGGATACGGTTGGAAAGGTTCTAGAAAAGGTAATCTTGAATCGTATCTAGCAGTACATCGAGGGCGAAGGCGGATTGTCCAACAATCAATTCGGCTTTCGAAAAGAGCGATGCACAGTCGACGCCATTAGAACTGCCATCGAAACGGCTGATAAAGCCAAACGCAAGAAGAGAAGAGGGGATCGTTTTTGTGCGATAGTAACGCTGGACGTGCGCAACTCCTTCAATAGTGTCAGCTGGGCAGCGATTGCATCTTCGCTTATAAAAATAACGATACCGAAATATTGTGTAAAATATGCAAATTACTGGAAAGCTATTTCCAGAACCGTTAGCTACAATATATGACGAGCGAAGGATTCCAGGAAATGAATGTTACAGCTGGAGTACCGTAAGGGTCGATACTGGGCCCGATCCTGTGGAATGTATCGTACGATGAAGATCTGACATGGAGCCTGTCAGAGGGAGTGCTGTTAATTGGTTTCGCGGAAGACGTCGTGCTACTAGCGACGGGTTACTCAACAGAAATCGTCCAGCTAAGAGCTTCAGAGGCTTTAGAAGCGGTAGAGAGCTGGATGCACTCCAAGATATTCGATCCGCATCCAAGTCAGTTTGCAACAAAACCCCAAACTATTCTGGTCTTTTGTAAACGAAAAGAGGAAAGATGACGTAGTATGCGACTCCATAGACGGTCAATGTGAACTTTTCGCCAGACACTTTTCCAGTGTTTTCGCCCCAGTTACGCACACAAACGACGCGGCTCTAGCGTATGTTCCAAAAAATACAACATCCCAGTACCCCGTTATTCCGTTGACGAAATCAACGTTGCAATCAATAAACTGAAACCGTCTTCATCGCCAGGCTCTAATGGAATTCCAACCATTGTTTTTAAGAATTGTGCTTATACTCTTAACCTCCCACTGATGCTCAGAATGACATAGTTCGTGAGCTGTCCGATATAAGTGTGTGCAGAAATTTTGTATACCGTACAGTTAAAACATACCAGGAGATCGGAAGTGCCAAAAAACGATATGGTGGGGGACGCCGACGTACTGTGGCGACACCTGCCTTGGCGAAGATCGTCAAGAAGCGCCTCAAGAGAAATCCTCGTCGTAGTGCCACTGAATTGGCAGAGGATCTCAAAATATCCGATCGAAGTCTCCGTCGGATCCCGAAAGATAAACTTCAGACCAAGCCCTACAAGATCCAAAAGATTCAAGACCTTACGGTGAAGCAGAAACAAGAACGGGTAAAAAGAGCGAAAGCGCTGCTGAAGAGGGCCGCGGAAGTAAGGTTGAAGAATATCGTGTTTACCGACGAGAAACTCTTCACCGTACAGCAGTTCGTGGATAAGCAGAACGACAGAGTTTGGTTGCCAGACAGATCACGAAGCCATGCCGATTTGCTGATGGTCACCCGGCGACAGAAATCAGCATCGGTGATGGTTTGGGCCGAAATCACCCGTGATGGCCGGACTCCGCTGGTTTTTGTCCCTGAAGGAGTGAAGATCAACCAAATTACATATCGGGAACTAGTTCTACAGAATGTCGTCGAACCGTGGGCACGTCAACTTTTTGGTTCCAGAGATTGGGGTTTCCAACACGACTCGGCGCCGGCTCACAAAGCGCAGAAAACCCAACTTTGGATTGCGCAACATTTTCCAGGGTTCGCGAGTTCGCCAGACCTTAACCCTGTGGACTTCGCTGTTTTGAGTATGTTGGAAGCCGAAGTCTGCTCTAAAAACCATGAAGGTGTGGAGGTCCTGAAGCGAAATCTCGTGGCAGCCTGGGATAAAATACCACAAGATCACCTGCGGGCCTCATACGATGCGTTCCTCGACCGTCTGCGGCGAGTGGTTAAACTCAAGGGCGAACAAGTGAAACTTTACCAGTGAATTTTGAAAAATTAATTTGTTTTCAAGAGAAATTGAATGAATTTTAAATAAAAAGTTGTTGTTTTTATCAATTTATATGTTTATTTCAATGTAGCACTTCAATTGCCGGACCCAAGACGAAGGTCTTGGGCCTCGTATGACACCACCAAACAAAAGCAACGCGATTTCAGGGCGCGGTATAACTCTAACCTGGACCCATACGTGGCGGTAGGGCTGAATTGATCTCACGTACTCATCTACGATCTTACCTGCAGCAAGAGGAAGCGGAGAATCTATCCGGGGACGACCGTGACGGGATTCTAGCTTGAAACCTGAGGCATGAGATTTAACATCCGATGCCCTGAGACCTAAGATCTGAAATCTGATAACTGAAACTTGTCACATTAGAACTGAGGCAAGAGACATGGGATCAGTGACATGACGTATAGAAGTGAGACGTAAGAAGTGAGCAATGAGACGTAAAAAGTTTGAAGTTAGACGTAACACGGAAGAAGTTATAAATGGGATGTGAGTAGTGAGAAAGTGAGCCTCGAGGAGTGTCTCAGGTATCAATTCTCAAGTTTCGGGTCTAAAGTCCCATCTTTTTTCATGTCCCAAGGCAAAGGTCTCTTGACTCAGGTCTCAGATCAGAAAGTCTTTGGACGTATGTCTCATGTCTCAGGTCTCACATTCCGAGCTTCAGATCTAAGTTTCTCCCAACCAAAAGTTTTTTAAGTGTTTTCTATTGAAAAGGACTGGTGTTAAAAATACCATGCTTATAGCGAAAATGCATGTTAAAAAAAGACGTACAGAAAAAAAAACCTTGTGTATATAGTCTTAAGGTTATACTACAAATCCTGACCCAGAAAACCTTTTAATCTATCAAACTGTCAAACTTTTACAGAGTTACCAGTTCGTTATAGTTTTTAATGGCTTCTGTCTCCTCTTCTCCGTTCCTAGCATTTCATCTGTTTTTTTTTCTCGATTAGAATTAGAATACGTTTGCACCAAAACGAAATATCATCCCATATCCATTTATTTTTTGGCTGGACCAAAAAAAAAACCGGCACAGCATCCCTGCTGCTGCAATTTAGAATCGAATTTGAACGACAGTGTCTGTCTGCGCCAGCAGACGCAAACCGTGCATGGAAATAAAGTTGACTGGCGTTCTTTGACGTTGTTGTTTGTTCGGTGCCCATTTGGGGATGCACCGATACTTACCATTCGCTTCAAATAGGTATAGGCTTCAAAAGCTTTATGATAGTGGATGTGGACTCTAGACGATGAACGTTTTGTTAGCAGCCAGTTTTCCAGCCCGGCAACTTTAACATGGCTAATAATCGGTGCTGTCTCGAACAAGTGTAGCTTTTTTGCACTGCTAACCCACTAAGCGCTGGGCCGATTTGTACCAAGAGAGAGGTTTGTACGAGGAAAGAAAAGATTGAATCGTACCGGTTGAAAAAAAATGTTGCTTTGCACCTATCGGATCTACAGTTTTGTTAGTGCAAAATCTAGGATGATTCGATTTTTTCGGAATTACTATGCAATCATTAAATTGAGAATTGAGGGTCCCTCGGCAAAATATTCAGCCCCTCGACTTCTCCCTAAGAGACCAAGGCACACAACAATTCTACTTAAATCATGGTGACCCACCCTAGCATAGGTGTTAGTACCTTTTAGTGCACATTCCAACAAAACGTACGCCGGTGATGCAATCGAGAGCCCACCTTTTGCGAATCTGAGATAGGTACCGAGCTACGACGGATGTTATTCGTTTTCTGTGGAAGTTTCTGCACCGAAACGTGATCGAAGGAAAAACTCTTTTTTCAGTTCAATTCGTTGGGAGCTTTGTTGAATGACTAGGTTTTTTTTTATTGTTTGCTATCATGCCGTTGTAATATTTTTACCCAATTTTCAAGTGTGTAGGAATCGGAACAACTTTGCTTCCAAGAAGTTTTGTTGCAATTTTACAAAAGAAGTTCAGGTTTCATCGAATTTTGTTTGGAGTTCAAACGATGAAATCAATATTGGATTGCATATGAGTTAGGGTTTCAACTCGTGTTTGATGAGATTTGATTGTTCTTTTTAAAATTTATTCTAACAACCTTAGAGAAGAGACCCTATATCTCGAAAATCCATAACATCTCTAACCACCTCCATAAGTCAACGAGTACCTTATATTAAGCCGACATGTTCAGTCAGTAGTATTTAACTGTTCAACCATTATGCAAAACCTGCTTACCCAGCTAGCCGGCTGTAGATGAATGCTGTCATTCTTTTTTTCTGCACTACATATTTCGCTATAGTGAATGACAGCTGGGCTTCAGCTTAGTTAATCTTGAAAGCGACGCCATTTCAGTTGAATGGGCAACTTTTGGACCAAAGAGATTTGAAAGTTTTTTTTAACTATCATTACTATCCCATTGTTATGTAACGCCAAATGCGATTTACTCTCTTTCTGCCTCCTCTCTCCAGATACACGTTTTAAAGATCAATCAATCAAACTAATTTTTCGTATATGATTGGTTTCGTTCGATCGAACCAACAGTTGATTTTACCTTTTTATCAAACTTTGCTATAATTTTTTTCAGGCGATTCCTTCATTTATAATAAATTGATGAAGATTGTAAATCAAATTTCTATACTATTTTTTTTTATTTACAACTATGTTTATTAAGCCTTTTACTTTGACAAAGTTTAAATGTGCCGAGGGTATCTATAAATTCAACATTTATCGCTATATAGATTAGTAGGGGAGGGGGCTAAAAAAATTAACTTTATTTTTTTTCACTTTGCACTATAAACAAATAACTAAAATAACCAAAACCTTTCCAGAACATTCTAGTAAATTCATTCAACTGAAATTACGAGACACATGAAATTTTCTATTCTTTTTGTGTACAAGAATCGTATTCAGAACACAATTCTTTAATACCAATCTAATCATGGTTACTTTCTATCTTCATCAATGATTCAACTTGCATCCTCACTTAACCCATCTGTTGATGTAACACCCTAAGCGCGATGTTAAAACCGCCACGCTGGTTGTAGGGGAGATGAGGGCATAACGAGCACCCAGGGCATAATGAGCACTCCTTTTTTCTACATAAGTACGTATTTTCTTAAACAAATTTTCATAAGAACTTGTTTCGTACTACCCATAGTATTAATTTTTCAACAAAAAAGAAATATCCTTTTCATCTTTACAGAAATATTTAATAATAATCAGCTAGGTTCTCAAGTGACGAAAATATTATAATTTTTAAGCACCACCAAATAAGCTTTAATGACCTTTAAATCATCTTGATCTGAAATGTACGCACTGCAAACATGATCTACACATTGTTCCTCAATTTTCAACATCATAAAATTTTTGATTTTTCACTTTAATCAATTTTAAAACGGGGTTTTACTTTAATTTGCTCACTAGAGGCGAACAGAGCACTTTCAATGGAGGCATAATGAGCATTTTCTGCCGGGGAATCTAGCAGCGAATTGAACTCGATGATGTCAACTGAATAATAGAGCTACAGCTTGACTTGTTTCGTCTGTCGCTGCTAGAATCCCCGGCAGAAAACGCTCATTATGCCTTCATTAATGGTGCTCATATTGCCTCGGGGGGTTTCTCATTATGCCTCTACAGTGACTGGTTTTCTGCTTTAGGCAAAAATTTTTAAAATGCATTTTTGAACGTTTTTATCTACTTTTTCAAGTTTCATTCAATTAGGCAATAGACTATTTGAGTGTCTGAACACGAAACAACGATGTAATTCACATATCACAGCTGTTCTCTATGGTTAAATAAGTGTTTTCCTTAAGGTGGCCATTATGCCCCCATCTCCCCTACACTACTGGAAATAAGTATAAAGAATAAAGACAACATAATTTTTACTGCTCTTACGTTTACAGTGTAAACAATTGTAACCGAATGTTAGTCAATGTAAATGTAGTGATGAGTAGAATATTATCTGTGTGTCAGAATGGGTTTGAATGCATGTGTGCGTGTCAGAGTATAAATATTTTCATTTTGCGCCTGGAAATTAGTATAAAGACAGTTTTTTGCTTCTGTTCAATTTCGCTCGCGGATGATATTTTTTACGCTGAAAGTGAAAAGTTTTGCTCAATACGAAGTGAATTGATGGTGACAAAGGAAGAAAACATCATTGGTGAAGGTTTTCACATTTTATTTGATATTTACAGGAAAAATTCCAAAAAATAGCCCTTTGAGCGATTATGAGAAGGATAGAGTAGATACTCTTCGAAAACAAGGGCTAACCTTGCGTGAATTCGGCATCAGGATTGGTAGGAGTAAGGATGTTGTAGACTTTTTGTAGTCCGTATTTTACGTGACTCAACTAGAAAATTTATTCTTTTGTTAATTTACAATGTTGTTAATAAATATGAGACCAGATTACTTACAAATAAGTCTTCTACTTCGATCAAAACGAGTTTGCCGAAGATCCTACAATCAGTTCCGGATTCGGATTCCTGTTAAGTTACGATAAAGTTACTTTCTGGTGTTTTTATAACAAAGAAGGTTACTTACGATCTGATGGAGAATATAAAGCAAGATATTTCGCAAATACAATATTTATCCGGGAACGACAATTCACGGCAGTGAATTCGACCTAATCGGAACACATTTCTTCAATTAGCAAATCGTATTTGATATTTGGAGAATATTATCATAACTTACGTTTAATCAACCTACTGATCGAAATCTTGCTAGAATAGCATCAAACTCAGCTAAGAAAATGCTGCACTTCGGCACGAGAGAATACAATTTCAAGCAGAACTATAATTTTCACCAACCAATCTATCAAACACGTTTTTCAATTTTTTCCGACTTTCCTACTTTTTCTTTTCTCCTTTCTCTTCTCACCTGTCTAACTATCAAACTGTCAAACTAATCTCTCACAAAATGGGTTTGATGTTCCCCCTAATTTCACCCTCTCAGGGCCGTAGCAACACCCCACCCCGTAACGCCCACTTTAGGGGGCTTTACCTTCACATACATCTAGCAATGCAACCTTAACTACCCCACGGCGAAGAATCCCTGTACTGGCTGCTACGTCGACCTGCCGAACTTGTCCATCTTCTCCAGGAAACGTCTTCAACACTCTTCCACGAAGCCAGCCGTTCCGAACGCTTTCGTCGACTATCACCACTAGGTCTCCTTCACGTAAGGGTCTCACATCATGAAACCACTTGGTACGACGCGCTATGGTTGGAAGATAACTCGCAATCCACCGCTTCCAAAATTGATCCAGCATGTAATCCATCGCCTTTCAGTTCGTATTCAGCGCCGTCGGTTCATCTATCGGCACTTTCGCTGCATTACTTCCGCTTGAACTCATCAACAGGAAACTGTTCGGTGTGAGCACTTCAGCATTTGGTGAATCAAGTGGAACGAATGTTAACGGGTGTGAGTTCACTATCATCTCAACCTCAGCCAAAAGGGTCATCAGTTCTTCGTCGTCAAGTGGGCTGCGAGGAGCTATGCTTTTCAATGCGTCTTTGACCGATCTTACTTTACGCTCCCAGACCCCTCCCATGTGAGGGGTCGAGGGGGGATTGAAATGCCATTCGGTGGTAGCGTTCGTGAAGGTCCTCGCCGCGCACTGGTTGATGGCTTTAACTTCGTTGATAAGCTCTCTGGACGCCCCTCGAAAATTTGTGCCATTGTCGCTGAAGAAGTGTTGGGGTGGACCTCTTTTGGCTACGAATCTGCGAACCGCTCTGATGCACGACACCGTCGACAGCGAATAGACAACCTCGAGATGTATTGCCCTGACGCTAAGGCAGGTAAACAGGCATACCCAGCGTTTCACCGAGCTTCGCGCCCTTTTGACCGTCAGTGGGCCGAAGTAGTCCAGGCCGGTAAACGTAAACGGTCGTACATACGGCTTCACTCGAGGATGCGGTAACGGAGCCATCTTTGGAACGTCAGGCTTGGCTCGGTAGACGCGGCACCACATACAGGTTTTCAAAATGGACTTCACTGTGGCACGGAACTTCGGAATGTAGAATCGCTGCTGGAGTTCGTTTAAAACTGTTTCTGTGTTTGCGTGGCCGTAACGTTGGTGATATCTCAAAACGATCAGTGCTGTGACATGGTCAGATCTTGGAAGTATTATCGGGTTCCGGAAATCGTCAGAGTAATACAGAGAGTTGATCCTGCTTGAGGCCCGCAAAATGCCATTTTCGTCCACTACAATCGACAATTTAGCTAACGAACTTGATTTCGGAATCTTTTTGCATGCTTCAGGAAGATCGGTTGTTTTTAGAAGAGCTTCTACTACATCGGGAAACGCCGAGCTCTGCACTTTCCGGAATATCGATATTTCTGCGGCTTCGTAATCTTTCTGCGTAGGTACCACTTCAGAATCGCTGTTGACTCTAACAGGACGATAACGATCGATGAAGTTGTGGATGTAGGCGAATACTTTGACGAGGCGTTCGAACGACGAAAACTTAGAAAAGTCAACCAGCTGTACACTGTTGGTCCCGCGATGAATATGAACCGATCGGATTTCTTCAGGCGTCTCTGCTACATTCGGTTTTCGGTTTGGCCATTCATCCTCCGGACTGTATAAGAATTCGGGTCCTACGAACCATCTACTGGTGGAACAGAAATTGGGACCATTGCCCCACTTGGTAGCATCGTCAGCGACGTTCATTTTGGAGGGTATCCAGCGCCACTCGTTGATCTTCGATATCGATAGAATTTCACCCACACGAAAGCCCACGTATTGCCGGTATTCGAGAATCTGCTTAGTGATGTTCGCTTTCAGTTCTGGATCTTTTGCCAACCGCCTCTCCAAACAATCATTTCGTCTTTTCGCCATATGGTAACTGTTTGGCAGCTTGACGCAGTCCGATCTCCACAACAATCCGGTTTGAATTCGACCGGAAGCGGTTCGTACCGTGGTTTCCTCCAAAATCTTCCTCGCTCGCATGTCCTCTTCGCATTCCGGTGGAAGTTGCCCTTGAATGCCGATGGTGTCGCTAGAGACGAATTCTCGGACAATGTCTTCAAGGTGTTCATCCGAAGCGCATCTGCAGATGTTCACTCTGGCTCGAGACTGTTCTGCGGTTAAACTTCTGCCACCAAACACTACCCAGCCTAAGCGAGTCTTGGCGGAAACAGGCTCATCGTTCCGACGTTCACGCTTACCAAGCGTCATAATCAGCCGAGCATGGTCCACCCCAATCAGAATGCTAGGGGTTGCTTCGTTGTAACTTTCGACTGGTAGCCCTCGAAGGTGCGGGTAGAGCTTGACCAAATCGGGATAGTTAACTGTCTGCTTCGGGAGACCCAGATTTCTGACTGTACGGACGTTTTTCAGCAGATGCTTTTCTCCTCCGTTAATCTTTGCGATGGCTAGATTGACACGACGGGAAGAATTTTCGTTTCTGGTTACGTTGTTCGTCCACTCGAGGCATAGTGGACTCTCCGTGCCTTCGAGGCCAAGTTCTTCTGCCGATTCGTTCTCGATTAACTTTAGATCGGAACCGTCATCCAGGAACGCAAACGCCGCTACAGATTTCCCGTTTCCAAATAATCTCACGGGGAGAATTTTGAATAGCGTTTTGTCTCGAGAATGCCGATGCGTCGATACAGTTCCTGAGGTTCCCGATTGTGCATCCGATTGGTCCGACCTTTTGGTAGAATGAAGCAGTTTATGATGTGCCTCGGAGCAACCGTCTACTCCACAAGGATACTTTGTGCGGCAGGGCCACTTGCCGTGTGGAAATAGGCATCTTCGACACATTTTCTTTCGCTCGACTATTTTCCATCTTTCGCTGACTGAAAGCTTGCGAAACCTTTCGCACTCACGAATCTTATGCCCCACGCTGTCACAGGCGAGGCAGGGTTTCGGATTTTCTGGTTTCACTGTAACTTCCTGATGGGCGTTCAAAAAGCCTCCTACTTTTTCCTCCCGCTTCTCCCTTTTCGTCGACACTTCTACGGAGGATTCCGTCGCTGTCGAAACGTTACAAGCTGCTGTCCGGATCGTCGAAATAAAGTTGCAGAACGCTTCTAGATTTGGTACCGGAACGCTCATCAAGTAATGGCCCCACTGTAACTGCAGACATGGTGGGAGCTTGCTTACCATCTCCGTAAGTAGGATAGGGCTTGAGAGGTAAGAATGTAGATGTGCTGCTTCCATAAACGTCACCAGGTTCCGGACTTCTCGACCGAATGTGACAAGCGTTCCAAGCTTGTTGGCATTCGGTTGTGTTGCTGTTCGGATTCTGGTCAGTAAGCAGTTGACCAACTGGTCCGGTCTTCCGCATTCATCCCGAAGGGTCGTAATTATTTGCGGTACGGCGGACGGAATTGTCAGAATACTGAGAACCTTTTCCCTGGCATTGCCTATGAGGGCTCTCTGCAGACGGGCTAGATTTTCGTCGGGCTGGATACCACACATCCGCGTGGTAGACTCGAAAGCATTGACGAACATCGGCCACTCTAAAGGATCTCCGGAGAATTTGGGTAGGTCTCTCGACACCACCTGTCTCGCTGCGATTTGTTGTGCGCTGATCACACCAGCAGCAGGATAGGCCCAGGAATTTGGGGCCTGCCGCGGTTGTGAATTATCCGTTGATCCAACGCCGTGGATTCCATACGGATTGGGAGCCGCTCCAACTCCTGTGCAAGCAGCCGGGAACTGCTTATCTGGCAACTGTCCAATATCCCGGGTCCTCTGGTTTGACTCGTTCTGCTGAACGCACGTTCTGTCCGGATTTTCCGTCGGGGGAACTGCTTCGTTGTGCAAAACTGTAGAAAATCCCGGAGGGATTGCGAAACGTGTAGCTCGATATGTGGGCATCAGTGCTGCTGTTTGCCATTCAGTTTGATTTGATTCGGGAATCACGGAAAGCTGATGAGCAATCGGGTTAAATAGTTTCGGAACCGCTCCAGTCGGTACGTTTCTCGAAAGTGGCGTGGAAGTAGCAGGTATCACTTCCGGATTCGCCTGCTGTCGTACATCGCTGACCCAATGGTTCACTGCCTTAATCCGATCCCGAGCACTAAAACTGGAAACGCTGCCACCGACTGCTTCCTCCTGCTCGATCTCGAGCTCAAGTTGGTGCTTCTGAGAAAGATATTGGCGATCTTTCTCCTGGATCTTATCTTCCAGGGCTTTCTGCTCCTCGAGCTGCTGAAGGCGCAATCTTGCCGAACTGTTAGATCGCACGGATATCACGGATCTTATCGATTTCGTCGATGCAGCAGGATGTTCCATTCCGCGCTTCTTCTCACAGGTACCACAGATCCACGATCGATTGGCAACAGATTCGGTAACGCCGATGCAATCGAAATGCCACCAATTATCGCAGGCATCGCAAGCAACCATGCTACGAGCGCCATCCGGACGGGAACAGGCGAGACAGTTGTGTTCCGCAGCAGTCGTCCTCGACTGATTGAGGTTAGGATCCCGCGAACTCATTATTTTTGAGCTTGTAGACTTTTTGTAGTCCGTATTTGACGTGACTCAACTAGAAAATTTATTCTTTTGTTAATTTACAATGTTGTTAATAAATATGAGACCAGATTACTTACAAATAAGTCTTCTACTTCGATCAAAACGAGTTTGCCGAAGATCCTACAATCAGTTCTGGATTCGGATTCCTGTTAAGTTACGATAAAGTTACTTTCTGGTGTTTTTATAACAAAGAAGGTTACTTACGATCTGATGGAGAATATAAAGCAAGATATTTCGCAAATACAATATTTATCCGGGAACGACAATTCACGGCAGTGAATTCGACCTAATCGGAACACATTTCTTCAATTAGCAAATCGTATTTGATATTTGGAGAATATTATCATAACTTACGTTTAATCAACCTACTGATCGGTATCTTGCTAGAATAGCATCAAACTCAGCTAAGAAAATGCTGCACTTCGGCACGAGAGAATACAATTTCAAGCAGAACTATAATTTTCACCAACCAATCTATCAAACACGTTTTTCAATTTTTTCCGACTTTCCTACTTTTTCTTTTCTCCTTTCTCTTCTCACCTGTCTAACTATCAAACTGTCAAACTAATCTGTCACAAAATGGGTTTGATGTTCCCCCTAATTTCACCCTCTCAGGGCCGTAGCAACAGATGTGGTGCATTATTATCTGCGGCTAGGCAAAAAATATGCAACAAAGAAGCGATGTGGATGTTCATCTTCCCTGACGCCGAGGTGTTAGAGGGAAATAAAACGACTGGCGGTCCACCAAAAGCTGTCTTCTGAGGAAATCAAGGCGGAGATGAAGCTGACAGTATCTGGGCGTCAGATTCGGCAGGTTCTCAAAGACGATCCTAATGTTTCCTTCACCAAAACAACGCCTGTACCAAGACTTCTTCCTCGTCACAAAAAAGCTCGTTTTGCTTTTTCCGAAAAGTACCAATTTTGGGACCAAAAGTGGTCAAACGTGGTTTTTAGTGACGAGAAGAAGTTCAACCTAGACGGGCCAGATGGTTTTAGCAGCCGCTGGTACGACAAGAGGCAGAAGAGGCCAACGAGAGAGAACCGAAACTTTGGTGGGGGTTCTGTCATGATCTGGGCCGGCATAAGCATGGCCGGAAAGACACCTATTTGTTTCATCTCTACCCGGATGGACTCACAGATGTATTGCCAGCTATTAGAAGAAGTTCTTGTTCCATTTTCGGAAAATTTTATGGGCCAAAACATGGTTTTCCAGCAAGACAATGCTGCCTGCCATGCGTCCAGAGCTACGAAAGATTTCTTCGAACTTCATAACATCCCTCTTTTGGAGTGGCAAGCCTGCAGTCCGGATCTAAATCCGATCGAAAAAGTTTGGGGGCTTCTCTCCGTAACATTTTCAAGCATGGCCGAAGTTATGAAACGGCTGGACAAATTAAAATGGCGATTCAGGACGAATGGTCTAATCTGGATCCGAACGTTTTGTAAAGCTTCATAACTTCTATGCCACGACGATTGCAAGAAGTCATTGCCAAGAAAGGCGGTGCTACACATTATTAAAGTCCTTTGTTTTTGAAAATCAGATCAATAAAAACGTGTTTTTCTAATAAAATAGCCTTTGTCTTTATACTTATTTCCAACCCGAAAATCCGTTTTTAGAGCATATTTATTTTAAGATGCATGAATCTTGCAAAACAACAGTATTTCAAGAAATGGCATTCTTCTATGAACCGACCGTGGACAAGTGTTGAATTGAATAATCACAGGAAAGTACATACATATATACAGCTTGTATTTATACTTATTTCCAGCAGTGAGGTAGATCCTTTGTGACCTTGGGTAGTAGAAGGAAAACCATCGACCGAGAAAAGTTTGGCATTCTTGACCTAAAAACCGCTGACACTTTATATTTGACGCTGGTGTTAGATTGGCCAATCTCTTGGGCGAAAATGTTCGAACGCCTACTAGACACTTTCATACGTTGACAGAGTCCCTCTGTCATGAGATTGCACTACGAACCCGAGTCCAATAGTGCCCGCGCTTGGAAAATCTGTGTCGTCTTCGTCTAAGACAACCGCTGTAGCTAGCAGCACTGTTGGCGAATGATTCCCGGACATGTTCTATGAAACTAATCCAGAGTTGGCTGCTGGTGTGAATTGGTTGGGATTCAGAGCAGGTGCAAAGGGTTGTGTGACGCGATTATTGGTGTTTCCGCCATCGTCTCGAAAGCAGACTAAGGTATGATGTTTTCCTCTGCATCTGCGACAAACTTGGCTCGATCTGCAATCCGAAGCTTGGTTGCTACGCCGAAAACAGTTTCTGCAGAGGAAGTTTTGTCGGAGCAGTTCTCATTCTGGGATCGTTGTTTTTCTTCTGTCATTGAAAAACTTCCAGTTTATTCTCGTGCGCCTTAGGCTGATGTCATGCTGAAGCAACTAGCAACGCGACCTTCAACGCAACGTTCACACGACAAACCAGCTCTCATTTGATCTCCATGGAAAAAGTGCAGACCTGTCATACTGGTCGCTTTGTAAAGCGCGACAAATCTGATGCCAGTGTGTTTTGTAGCGCGACTAGTAGGAAATCCAATGGGAATGTTTTTTTTCTCGATTTGAAGCAGTGATTCCGGGTTTTAAGCACATTAGTACGAATATCTGTCCGAACTTGTGATAATAAACTAAAAAATATCTTAATCGGCGAGAAAATTTTCATGAATTCTTAGTTCCGGCAAAAAAACAAGGAATTTTGTCGGTTCAAATTTCGGCATTCTTGCAATCCGGGTCGTGATTTGATGAGTTTTTGATGGCTCCCGAAAGAAAGTAGACGATTCAAAGCATTATCAGATGTAGAGAAGTGATGATTTGTAGGGAATTTCAAAGTGACAGGTCGCGCCAGCATGACATACCAATGCGTTGCAACGCTTTCTTATTGGAACGTTGCGTTGTGTTGCGTTGCTAGTTGCTTCAGCATGACATCAGCCTTAGGCTGGAGCGATGCTAGGATCTTCACTCGTATTTGAAGGAACTAAGTACGATCTGCTATCTTGTCCTGTTCTTGATTAGCGCTGTATGGAGCACTTTTGTCGGCGAAATTATCCAGCAAGGTACGGGCGGCGTTGAAGATGCAGGTCGACATGCATTTTTGGACGGATTCAACGTATGTTCTTCAATGGTTGAAGGCAGTCCCGGTGACATGGTCAACATTCGCAGCTAACCGTGTACCGAAAAAACAAACACTCACCGAAAACTATCTTTGGAGACTTACCATACCTTTGGAATATTACCATATCAAGCTTCTACGCGCCGGTTCTCAACTATTACTTAGTACAGTTAGGCTGAAGTCTTCGAGGCAGAAATATACCGCGTCTGGTTGTACATAATTGTATGAAATGCTTCCGCTGAAAACCAAATACAATTGAGCAATTTATGAGTGAATTACCCTAAGCATGCGTGATAGTAGCTCGAACCTTTCGAAGAACAGGCGTAGACTATTTCGGACCGATATTTGTTCGTCAAGTTCCCAGAAGAACAGCGGTCAAAGCTTACACACTAAGATTGGATTTATCTCGCTCGGGACCGTGATTCTCTGTATCACAGGAAAACTGCTCAAATCAAACGAAATTCGAATAGAAACTCTCCCGAATCTTGGGACGCTTCATCTCTCCTGAAATCCGATACAAACTTGCTACGAAAGCACAGGGACTTGAAGCATCCCCGTGAATTCAGAACAGTGTTTTCCCGAATCACTGTAGATTGATTGCTGTCAAATGTTTTCTTTCCTTTGCTCTCCTGCCTTAAAAAAACACCGAGATTTTTTGTCTCTTTTTTACCATGTGTTTTGCGCGTGTTGCGTTCTGTTCGATCCAAAATCATCAACTGTCATTTTTTTTCACTGTTGTTGATGCTCGGTAGCCGCTCACGAGAAGATCTTGTGAACCATAAGTTGTGATTGAAGCTGAATCCCTAAAGGAAACAAGAGGACATGACATTTGGCTGGAGTTTACAAGCTGTCCCCTATAACGATTCCGGTAAGATTGCTTTTGCGTTGGACTGAAATTTCCAAATATATTTTTTAAAATTTTATTCACACCCTAATTTTGTCTCATCTTGTACTTCATATTACAGCTCCAGAGTCCGTGGCTTGGAGGAATCAGGATCCGACAAAACTTGAGATGGACTACGACTAGGCTGATTCGGGCACAAGATTTCCCTGCCCCGGTTTGGTTCGTGTTTGGCCAATTCATCTCGTCTCAGGCTTAATGGTATGGCCCCGAAGCGCCATTTATTTACAGAAGGAATGATGAGGAACTGCTTCGTTTGTGTGATGTGTATAGTGTTAAAGTGAAAATTGTGAAAATGTGTCCACTCTGGAAAAAAAGACATTTCCTTAAACATTGGAAAATATATTTAATATGAAACAATTGTGTTCTTTTTTTTGCATAGATTGGGAATAATCTATATATATAAAAATGAATGTTTGTCTGTCTGTCTGTTCCCTATAGACTCGGAAACTACTGAACCGATCATCGTCAAAACTGGCATCTAAGGGTTTTTGAGGCCGGGGATGGTTTCTGTAATAGTCAAAACTCCATCCGACTTAAGGAAGGAGAGGCTTCCATACAAAATTTGTAGTTTTTCGAAACAAATTAAAGTCATGACATCCATTTTCTTGAGATTTTTTTTCTTTGGGCGGTTTGTTTTTCGTCTCTATGGTCGAGGCGTCGCGGCCAACGTCGCAAAAGGATAGTAACCCAGGCATAGCATACTGATCAGTAGGAATATTTTGGCGCGTATTTCTCAACCAAGCATATTTTCTTTGAGGGGTTTGTTTTTCGTCTCCATGGGCGAGCAAACGTCGTCGCAAGAGGATGGTAACCAAAGCACACTGTTCATTGATTGCTGGAAAATTTAACAATAAGGCGCCTGTTTCTCAAACACGTGGGGCGATATGCAACCTAGATGTGTTTTTTTCTTGCTTATTTGATTTGTACACGGCACGTGGTAATAAATGACGCCTAGATGTGACACGGATTGGTATTTTATTAATCGAATCAAAACCAATTGAAAGATTTGCTAAAATACTTCCATATTTAGTTCGTGTTAATGTAGGTAGCATTCGACTTTTCATTCAAGGAACATTAGAACATGTTCAAACGTTCAACTTTCTCTGTTAAAAAAAAAAAAATTAAAAATTAGGTTTTCTTCTAGAAATTGTTACTTCGGCCCAAATACACAACTGAAACGAATTTAGAAATGAAAATGGGAGCTTTTTATTTTAAATAATTCTGAAAAAACCATTGTACTTTTTGCTTACATACCAATTCAAGTACGTACTTAACATGAAAAGTGTTTTTTTGTTACATGGCTGCATAAAAGAGACTTTTGATCCTCTTCGTTTTTGAAAAGCGAGACTTTAGAACCGATATTCAACTGGACGCAAAATTTTTAAAAGAAATGTTTAGTTTACCCTTAATGTGTTAAAAACAATATTCCTCTCTGTCAAATTACACGGTGGGGCAAGGGCAAACGTCGAACTTTTAAGAAATTCATCTTCAAAATGATTCAATATGTTGGAAAGACCAGAAGGGGTATTCCGAATGTTGAAACTGCAGCGGATATTGAAAATTCTTAAATGTCTTTGTAAATGAAGGTCATTCCCTTTGAACAGCATTCGTTAAAAGTGGAGTAACAAACATAAATTTATATTGCAGGAATACTGCAGAGGTATCAGTGAAACTTGATAAAACAAAAAACAGGAATTCGTATTAAATCCATTTTAAAGCCATTACTCTGACGCATCTGTAAATAAGCTTTGCATTGACACTTGCCCCAATATGCGGGACAAATGTAAACTTAGAAATTTGTTTTTAACTAAATTTTTGAAAATTTGACTTTCAAAGAAAAAATAAAAAAAAAACGCTGAGAACTTATTTAGTGATGCAACTGATATTTTTTTAAATATTTATATGTTTACCGTAGTAAATTTATTTAAAAAAAAGAAATTTGCACTGTATTTAATACATAACTAATTTAATATATTTTTCATTACCATGATAAGTGCTGTTTGGGTATCGAGCCGGTTAAATTTGACTACCTTCTCCAAGCAGTGGGGGACAAAATTGAAAAAGATGGGAGAGCTCTCATGTAAATTTAAGATAAAGAGCTTTTCAAAGAAGGGACGATATTTAAAAAGGTTTTTTTGGGTACAGAGTACAAATTTCAGATCTTGAAAAACGAGTTTAGAGATCAGTAAATAATATATACCATCTTTAAATTGCTATTCAGAACTGCAGCTGCAGCTCTTATTTCAAAGTTGTTCGTTCTGAAGTATGATGAGGTTTGATTTAAAACAATGCTCTCTAAAATCTAAATTTTAATAAATTTTCACAAATTACATTTATTTCCGGAAGGTGTAGCAAAGCACAACGGGTCAGCTAGTTTTAATAATAAAAAAGAATAAGAAGATTGGGTAGGATAGAGTTAACTGCAAATCACAGGAGAAACCCGTTTCGAGCTCCCTGCAAATTACAGGAGAATATTGTTTCGAACCTACAGATGCGTTTGACAGTTGTTTTCCTGAGCTGTTTTGCTGTCCTGAAATCGTCCTGTAATTTCAGCTGTTGAAAATACAGGACAGAATCGTCCCGATCACAGGAGAAAAAATTAAGTGTGTATGTTTAGAGTTTCATCTGCCTTTGTACGAAAGCTGTTCATCTAGAAATTGTATCAGACTTATCAACAGATCGTTTCCTCCAAGTCTTTAGACGGTTCATTGGATAAAACACCATTACTCCGACATATTCTCGGATAATGGAACGAACTTCGTCGGAGCAGGGGTGCTACGCAGTGATCAACATAAGGAAGCAGTTTCTAAGGAGTGTGCAAACAACGATAGACGAGGGGAAAATCCTACCCCGTTTGAGGACATGACTACGCTCTTGGTACAGGTAGAAAATTGCCTCAGCTCGAGACCAATCACAGCTTTAACAGATGATCTTGACAACCCCGAACCCCTTATACCGGGACATTTCCTTATTGGAAAACCATTTCTACAGCTGACTGAGAGAAGTTACCGTGAAGAACCTTGAAGTAAACAGATTAAACCGAAGCAAGACATTGCAGAAGTGGCTTAAACATTTTTAGGATCATAGGAGAGTTGAGTACTTGACAAAACTTCAGGGGCGTTTTAAAAGATGGAAGAAGCTGACAGATGTCAAGACTGGACTGTTGATAATCATCAAGGAAGATAATTGCCGCCAAGTCGTTAGAAGATTGGAAGTATCGAACAATTTTTTTTTTTTTTTTTAAATATGTCTTTATTTGTATCAAATCATGATTACACTTATATTACATTATTGCATTAAACTAGGTGTTCAGCTCAATAATGAACTGTTCATAGCCCTATAAGTAACTAGATTATAAAAATTTATTTATAAGATTTAAATTTGCTGAGCGCAATCAAGTTTTTAATGTAGGAGAACATCCTGTAATAGCAAAAATATTTTATACTTAAAACTAAACACTATCTTAAAATTAAACTAAACATAAAGAGAACGAATCTCTGCGATGGAAGACTGCATCGATTTGCCTCTGAAGTTGGAGATGATTTTGTTGGCCATCTCTTCGATAGATTCAATGCCTGCAATCCGATGAAGATCTTCGGTGCTGTGCCAAGGTGGAAGCCGCAAAATCATTTTCAGAACTTTGTTCTGAATCCTCTGGATGGCTTTCTTCCTCGTCGCGCAGCAGCTAGACCAAATCGGAACTGCATACATGATCGCTGGTCGGAAAACTTGTTTGTAGATGAGCATCTTATTTCGCAGGCACAACCGGGATTTCCTGTTGATGAGAGAATAAAGAGATTTAGTGTATTTATTACATTTAGATTGAATATCTTCAATGTGATTTTTAAAAGTAAGATTCCGATCAAGTGTAAGTCCCAAGTACTTCACGTGATCAGACCATTCTAATGAAACCCCATTAAAAGTTATGGAATGATTTTCATTAGGTTTTAAAAAATTTGCTCTTGGCTTATGGGGAAATAAAATAAGTTGAGTTTTGGAAGCGTTAGGAGAAATTTTCCACATTTTCAAGTAATTCAAAAAGGAATTTAAATTTTGTTGCAATCTACTGCGTACCACCCGTAAATTTCGACCTTTTGCTGAAAGCAAAGTATCATCAGCAAATAATCTTCTACCTTTTCCTTCTGGTACATCAGGAAGATCAGAAGTAAAAATATTGTATAAAATTGGCCCAAGTATACTGCCTTGAGGGACACCAGCTCTAATGGGTGTCCTTTCAGAGCATGAATTTTGATAGCTTACTTGTAAGGTTCGGCTAGTCAAATAATTTTGAATAATTTTGGTGAGATATACAGGAAAATCAAATCGAGCTAATTTAGCTACTAAACCTTTGTGCCAAACACTGTCAAAAGCTTTTTCAATATCAAGAAGAGCAACACCAGTTGAATAACCTTCAGATTTGCTAGCGTTAATCATATTAGTTACACTCAAAAGTTGATGTGTAGTAGAATGTCCATGACGAAAACCAAATTGTTCATCAGGGAAAATAGAATTCTGATTAATGTGAATCATCATTCTATTCAAAATAACTCTCTCAAATAGTTTACTTAAAGATGGAAGCAAACTAATTGGTCGATAACTTGAAGGCTCTGAAGCACTTTTTCCAGGTTTCAAAATTGGAGTTACTTTGGCATTTTTCCATTTATTGGGAAAATAAGCCAAATGAAAACATTTGTTGAAGATTTTAACTAAAAAATTTAAAGTGCTTTCAGGCAACTTTTTAATAAGAATATAGAAAATCCCATCTTCCCCTGGAGCTTTCATATTTTTAAATTTTTTGAAAATCAATTTAAGTTCATCAATATTTGTCTCACAAGAACTTTCAAACACATTTTGCTTAGAAAGAATATCATCAAATTCTAGGGAAATTTGAGCATCAATTGGACTTACAACGTTTAAATTAAAATCATGAGCAGACTCAAATTGTTGGGCTAATTTTTTAGCCTTTTCTGAATTAGTTAAAAGAAGTTTATCCCCATCTTTCAAAGTAGGAATTGGCTTCTGAGGCTTTTTCAAAATTTTAGTTAATTTCCAAAATGGCTTTGAGTAGGGTTTTATATCCTCTACTGCTTTAGCAAAATTTTCATTACGAATGAAATTTAAACGACGTTTGATCTCTTTTTGAAGGTCGCAATAAATTAATTTCAAATAAGGATCCCTAGTACGTTGATATTGGCGTCGACGAATGTTTTTCAGTCGTATCAAAAACTGAAGATCATCATCGATCAAAGGTTGATTGAATTTATGTTTAACTTTAGGTATTGAAGCGGCTTTAGCATTGACTATTGCAGTTGTCAAATTTTCTACAGCCAAATCAATATCTTCTATTGAATTCAGTGGAACGTTTACATCTAAATTACGTTCAATAAAATTCATATATCGCTCCCAGTTAGCCTTTTGAAAGTTAAAAGTTGATTTTAAAGGGTTTTCAATGGGACTTTGGGATAAAGAAAATGTTACTGGAAGGTGGTCTGAATCGAGGTCCGCATGAGTAACTAATTGACTACAATGCTCGCCTAAATCCGTTAGAACCAAATCAATTGTGGAGGGATTTCTAATTGAAGAAAAACAAGTATGCCCATTAGGATATTCAACAGTATAATAACCTGTAGAGCAGTCATTAAACAAAATATTCCCATTTGAATTTGATGAAATATTATTCCAAGATCGGTGTTTTGCATTAAAGTCACCAATAATAAAAAATTTAGATTTATTTCTGGTGAGTTTTTGCAAATCTCCCTTCAAAAAATTTTTCTGTTCGCCGCTGCATTGAAAAGGCAAATATGCGGCAACAATTATAATTTTCCCCATAGAAGTTTCTAATTCGATTCCAATTGTTTCTAAGACTTTTGTATTGAAAGAAGGAAGAAGTCTAAATTTGAGACGACTATTGATGACAATAGCTACACCCCCACCTTGTCGATCAAGTCGATCATTTCGTAAAATTTTAAAGAAAGCATTGCTTTTCAAGTTATTGTCTGGCTTTAAAAAAGTTTCAGTGATGGCAGCAATATGTATGTTTTGAGTTTTCAAAAATAAAAAGAATTCATCTTGGTTAGCCAGCAAAGATCTAGCGTTCCAATTCATAATATTTAAACATCTATTTTGATCCATGAGAGAATCGTAAAGTCATAATAATTTTGTTAGCATAATTAAAAGAAGTTTGGAAAGCTTCAAACATTGAATTTGCTTTCAACATAAGTTGCATCATTTCCATTAAATTTTGATGCAAAAAATTTAATTTTTCCTCAGTAATCTCACCCAAATCAACAAAATTGTTAGGATCAGAAAATGAAGGAGAAGAAAAAGTATTTGAATTTCGGGGATTTTCCCAAGCCTTCGCGTGAACGTTGAGACTTGGTTTTTTCCCATTTTTATTAGTTAAACCTGAAGAGGGCAACCCATTTTCAACCACCTCTGAGAACGATAAACAACGAGTTTGTGGCGCAGAATCAGCCCAGGTAACATTAAAATCACTTCGGGTATTACCCAGCCGTGATTCCAATGTAGGCCGAGGCTGACTGCGAACAGGCAAGTTGTTTGCCGGTCTGACGTGTGAAGACGAAAAAGAGGAAGGAGGAGAAGAAACTTTTCTGGAAACTTTGGGATTTTTCCTAGAAGCAACAATTTTTGCCCTAACGGGACATTCTAGAGAATTCGAGGAATGATTACCTGCGCAATTCGCACACTTAAAAAATTCTGTTTTTGGCAAATCACCACCAAAAAGGCATTTAGATTTTTCATGATCGAATGAGCCGCAAAACATGCATCTGGCATTCATTCTACAATTTTTAGTGCCATGACAAAAAGCTTGACAACGACGACATTGCGTAATATTTTGTAAAAAATTGGTATGGGATTTACGAAAAGGTTCAAATTTTACTCGACAATGAAACATAAGACGAGCCTTTTCCAAAATTTGCAAATTATTGACCTGATCCTTTTTAAAATGGATCAAATAAAGCTCAGGAGCAAAACCAACACTACTGGTATTATTCGTGTTGGTTCTTTTCCTCATTTGAATTACTTGAATTGGAGAAAAACCTAACAAAGAATTTAATTCAGCTGTGATCTCATCCGGTGTCTGATTGCCGGTGAGACCACGAAGTACAACTTTAAATGGACGATCACTTCTAGTGTCGTAAGTAAAAAATTGATGTTTTTTATTATTCAAATAATTTAAAATTTTTTGAAAATCATTAAAAGATTCCGCCAATATACGAGCAGTTCCCCTTCGACCGATCTGAAAAGAAATCTTCACATCCTTAACGGAAGTGACGATTTCTTTTCGAAAGGCATTGAAGTCAGGAATCGTGACCGTTATTGGTGGAATCTTTTCGTTTTTAAGAGTATAAGAAGAAGAAGGTTTCTTAGTACTCTTATCAGAATTAAATATGAATATTTCCTCATCACCGATGTTATGAAGGACATCGAATGAGTTGGAAATTTCAACTTTTTTGGGCGATGGACCTGAATTAGTTTCGGCAATACGCTTTCTACCAGCCCTTGAGCCAGCCGATGACTTCCCCATGCTGGAAAGAAAAGAGAAAATATGAATAAAAGAAAATGAAAATAATTTTAGCACTGAAAAGTGCTGATTGAAAAACAGGTAAGGAAAAAAAATAAATAATGTAAAATGTTCCTGCAGGTACACAGCAACGATACGATGCTCCGGCGTACGTGTTGACGGCTCAACGGTACAGATGGAAGTGAAGTATCGAACAATTTCATCCTGGATCTGATGGAGTCGTGTGGGTTGTAACCTAGAAAATTGCATCAGGAGTTCCTAAGCGCCCGGTCGTAAAACTTAGTTTTTTTTTGCCAGCCGCATCTCGACCAGAATACAATCAAGCTTAGTTTCTTGAAGATTCAGAAAGATCAGTAGCATCCACCCTTGTGTTCGCGAGATTCTTTTCATTATTTTTAGGTTAAGAAATTCGAGCGATTTCAGGATGGGCCGGGGCTGTTGATGTACCACCCTAAGCGCGATGTTATGATGTTCAAACCCGCAGTCTGTTCGTAGAGGATAGCCTTCAAGTCTTCTAAGCCAGCGGGCATGAGATCGACTCTCGGTCAAGGCATACATAGTACGCTTTCTAAAGGAATCTCTTCGAGGAAACATCAAGTTTCCTTGAGATCCTGTATGTATTTGTGTTCGTTTTTTTTAAACCCACGAAGCAGATGATCCTCAAATATTGAACGCCAGAAGAGTGAAATAGCTGATGTATATATTCATCAGTTTGATATGAGAACTGAGAAAAACGGTATCCAAAAATCACCATTTTTTATAACCATGGTATTACATTGTTAAGAATTGACGGTAGAATTAGTCGCATCGATCCAACGAAATATCACTTTCGTGTAAGCTTTGTTAGTTTTGTTAATCTTTTAAAATCTCTTAATTTAAATTGGTCATTTAATTTAGCAAACATTTATCTTTTGTAAGGGAGCCCCCTCCCCCTTCCTGTGAGAGGGAGGGGTCTCAAACCATAACCGGACTCCAATATCTCACCCTGCAAAGTTTTACGCAAATCGTGAGATGCAAATTTACGCAATTTAGGTTCCGAGACTATAAGGAACACACAAGACAGACAGACAGACAGAAATCCATTTTTATATCTATAGATTGAAAGAAATATTTTAAGCTAAGAAAGATGTTGATGTTTTATCCAGAATCAAAACATTAAATTAAAGTTTGATTCTGATTTGTTGTTTTGGAACAACAGAGAGAGAGAAAGAGAATTCGTGCAAATGTTTGGTTCCGAATTTTAAGTATCCAATGATGCCAAGATGTGTCAAATATTTCAATTTTTCCATCTACTGTTACTAAATTTCGCTAATGTGTATGTGGAATACCTTTGATGGTTGATTGATTGACAAATACGATGTTACACGACCGCTTTATTTACCTTTTAATGTTCATGATCATCTTTGAACAATCCATAAAATTGAACTGTATGTGCTCTTTTTTCAGCTTTTATTTGATTTTTCTAGCATTTGATGTACAGCTGTTTTTCTGAAGCATTTTTTTTTCTAAGGTTCTGAATAACGGTTGAATTGATAGATTGTAGTTGAATATTGGCTAAAAATTTGACTAAAATATTAAGTTGCGTTATAAGATTTCCAAAGCTTTTTATATTGTACAGATTGGTATAGAAACAAGAGATCAAGTTATTGTAAGCCAGATTTCAAATCGAAAACAATGGTAGATTTGGTTTTTGTCTGCGCGTCTATGAATCTTTTCGAAGAAGTGAGCACTACTCTCTGAAACTAATTCTTGTGTCTACAACGTCTAATTTGAGCAAGATTTGATGTCGTACCCGATATTCGTTTAATTCTTACATTTTTTGTTAAGTTTGTCATTAGCGAAATCGAATCACCAAGTTTTTTTACTACTTTTCTATACTTTTTTTGTGTTTGTACAGAGACAGAGTACACAAATTTGACGACATTAAACTATCAAAATTACCTGAATTCATGCTAAACAGAAACTGCATTTGTAAACCTTCTTTTCTTCCCAAACCTTAACGTGGTCTAGTCAAGTGGTCAGGACGATGTAGAACCGCGGAGCACTTTTTATTTAGTTCCGCTAGATTAAATTTCTAAAACATTATTTCCGAAGAAGTTTTTTAAACGTTCAACGAAGCAAACGCGCAGGCATGTGTCCCACCAGATCGATCACTTGAATGAAGCACAAATTCCCATAATTTCGTGGAAAATTCCTGCATAATCATACTTTCAGCAACTCAAAATTGCCTGAATAGTTTTTAAACTCGTGGTCTTATGTTCAAAATTGTATCGAGTAAAATTGCAATCAATGCATATATTTATCTTCCAGCTTCCATTTTCGATTCATGATGTTGCCAATCTTCAGTGTCTCTGTTTATTTTGTCCTTTTCGCTGCTCGATAAATAAATAGTGCAGCCCACATAATGACCCGATTGTTCGCATTAATCTTTGTTTTGACAAACCTCAAAATTCTCAGTTATCAGTAGAACCACAACCTTTTCAACGAATTCATGAATTCTCATATCGCACATGGCTTAACCACATACACTCACAACTGGACCTTTCGGGTATTCTGCAACAATAAATATCATATCCCATAAATTATGACCCTGAACTGAGATGTGGTTGGCAGTTTGTTGACTTGACTTTACCACTTCTGTTGCTGTTGTTGTTGTTGTTTTTGTTGTTGGTGTTTATGATATTGTTGTTCAAGTTGAGCTGCCTGTTGCTTCAAAACGCCTCGGATCGATTCCAGCAGGCTTATCGATATTGTGGTCAAATATTGTCATTCCCTGCTGCTGTTGCCTGATAACAACAGCTTAGCACCTAACTGTGATGATTGTAATCGCTGTTGTGTTGTGGTTTTGACGACGGGAATTGTTGAGTAGTTGTGCAGCAACAAAAACATCGGGAAAGTGAAACCGAACCAGATTTGTGTTTAACGCTTTGAGAAATATAGTGATAGTTGCTTTATTCGTTTTTAAAGCTGAATTTGAATAAATCCGAACTTCAGGTTACAAATTACAGTGATAATATTCCGATAATTTTCGAAAAATATTTTTTTTACTATAAAATTTAGTACAGTTTCATCGATCTATTTTGACTAAAGTACATCTCAATCAATCGTAACCTTGTGTATGAACGTAGATTGTCCACTCAACAGATCTTTATAAAACATTTTGTTAAGTACCCAGCTATAAAATATAAGTACAACTCATCACTTCATTATCATTATTATTTCAAATCGAACGTGAACTACCTCCGCTTCACCATTTTAAGCATGTCCAGCATGATAATTCATTTTTTGTTCGAGAAAATGTAAACATTTAGTTTTCAAATGCTCCTATTCATTGACAGTGGAATATTAAATATTACAGAGCGAAAGAGAATCCCAGAGGAGTCCAAAACATAACTAAATTTACTCCTATCAAAATCGAATCAGATTGCGGCACCGCGTAGAATCGTCGTCGACCGGGGGGCCCGGACCAGAATATACCGTATCGCTCTACGGTTGAATGGCACCGTATTATGAAAAACAATTGGCGCTAATTGAAGTGATAAAAATGCAAATAATGTTTCAACCACCAGCCAAGCTAGCCAGCAGTAGTGGAGTGGAGGTAGTGCTACTTCATTGATACTTCCCCAATACGTGTAAATGTGTGTATGTTCAATTGAGCGGCACGCCACAGTTGCGGTGTAGAAGTGGTTGGTTTGGTATAAAAAAAGTGCGAACATAGGTTTTCGCATAATTTTACAAAAAGTTTTAATATGAGTATTGTAGACAGAGTGTGGTTGAGCAAATCATTCAATTTGGAGCCTCGCGCAATATATCAAAGGCCTTAGTGGTATTGCTTTTATTTTATTTGTTTTATTTTATTTGTTAGTTTATCAGGAAGACAAAATGTTCAACTTATTCTGCACTGAAATGGATTCTTCTTATTTCAGATGTTTTTGTGGTCAGTAAAGGGTGATACGGTCAAAATTTGGTCAAGGGAAACGCGTGTAAATCGGTGAAATCGTTTATTTGAAAAATCAAATTAAATTTCTTTTTCAAGTTTAATTCAGGAAAAATATTCAGTTAGGCTTCCGCTTTTACAAATCCGAATTACCGGGCCTTACGCTTAACCCCTGCCATCAGATTTTGTACAGCCACCTTGTCCACCTTCTTCGCCGCAGAAAGCCAGTTTGCCTTGAACTGCTGCTCGTCCTTAGCAGTTTTTTTGGTCTTCTTTAGTATCCGCTTGACAATAGCCCAGTATTTCTCAATTGGGCGGAGCTCTGGCGTGTGTGGAGGGTTCTTGTCCTTGGGAACCACTTGCACGTTGTTGGCGGCGTACCACTCCATGGCCTTTTTACCGTAATGGCAAGATGCCAAATCCGACCAAAACAGTACGGAACAACCGTGTTTCTTCAGGAAAGGCAGCAGACGTTTATTCCAACACTCTTTCACGTAAATTTCTTGGATGACAGTCCAGGAAGCTATGAAAACGCTGCTTTTCAAGCCACAGGTACAGATGGCTTGCCAAACCAGATATTTCTTCGTGAACTTTGACAGTTTCATGTGCTTGAAAATATCTCCTACCTTTCCCCTTCCTTTTGCCGTATAAAACTCCTGTCCCGGAAGCTGCTTGTAGTCGGCTTTGACGTAGGTTTCGTCGCCCATTACCACGCAGTCAAACTTCGTCAGAATCGTCGTGTACAGCCTCCGGGATCGCGCTTTGGCCGTCGTATTTTGTTTATCATCGCGATTTGGAGTCACTACCTTCTTGTAAGTCGATAGCCCGGATTCGTTTTTTGGCACGATGCACGGTTGTAGACGATACACCCAGCTTATTTGCGGCATCTCGGAGACAGAGGTTAGGGTTTCGCTTGAAACTACCGGCAACTCTCTTTGTCGTCTCAGTAGCTTCCGGTTTTCGATTTTCCCCCGATCTAGAGTTCCTGGATGTCGACAAACGTTCCCCAAACACTTTAATTACATTTGTAACGGTTGATTTGGCAACTTTTAGCGATTTTGCCAGCTTTGCGTGCAAGTAGCTCGGATTTTCGCGATGCGCGAGCAAAACTTTGATACGCTGCTCTTCTTCCTTGGGTGGCATTTTGAGAACTGAAGAGTGAATTCCAAAATCAAAATAGGAGCAACATTCTACACACGCACACACCTTCAAAATGAGGGGTGTTCAGTTTTTTTAAATGCAAAATTGAAAGAAATACGTCAAGTTGATATTGACCAAATTTTGACCGTATCACCCTTTACTTCTAGAGTAAAAGGGGTCGACGACTTTCGTCGTGGTCACAAACTGCAACTTCTTTAGGGTAACCGTCTTTATTTTTATTAGTGTGTTACCCAGGTGGTAAATCAAAGTTTTCGGATTGTATTTTTAGGCACGGTGAGTCAATGCGTTACCTCAGTTTGCTACTCTTGGTCCATTGGTGCAATAAAACGATTCATGATATATTCCACGTATATCAACTTCTGTTCCCTAAACTTCTCCTGGGACCTCTTACCTAGATTTCCACCTCGAACTGTTGTTTAGCTATCGCTTAATGGTGGGAAGGCATACTTGCACTACTGTGCTCTACAGCATACTGATAGACGAAACCAGGTTCACTCGCAACGGATGTCTCCTCGTAATGACTCGATGTTCCTGCACAAAGCTCTCTTTTCAATGACTCGCGACCTGACATCTCCTTTAACGGCTCGAGATCCAACTTCTTCTTGCAATGACTTGAAGTTAACATACAAATTCCTCTCCTCTACACGACTTAAAGCCTGAAAGACTCAAGATCTGAACTCTCCTTGTAACGACGCGAGGTTAACACGCATACCCCTCCCCTTGTTGACTCAGGGCCTGATTTCTCCTTTTGCGATTTGAAATCCGACGTCTCATCATCAAAACTCGGGGTTGACCATACAAACTTCTCTTTGAGACTTAAAGTCTGACTTCTCCTCTAACGATTCGGTGTCCTGCATCTCATCACCAAGATTTGAGGTTCGAAACAGGTTATCTTAGACTCTCGCCTGTCACATCATACGCGCGGGGCTTCACATTACTACTCGGATAATTTCCGACGAAGACGCCACCCTTTACTGACTCGAATAACCCGCCCGGCGTCGAGAGCCACCGTACTCCTCGGGTATTCCCCGCCTATGGAATAACTCTTCTCCTTCAAACTCCACTGCGAACAAGGTCATGTCTTATCCGCACAGCTTCGACCGTTATGAAACGTACTACTCACATGCTTCCCGATGCATTGCGATGGTGGAGTATGTGAGTAGTACGTTAAAAGCGGTGTTCCCACGGCCTACAATACGACCTTATCTTTGTAGCTTCTAACCGTAGGGTCGTACGCACACTAATCGACACTCTTCTCTTCCTTTGGCTAGCAATCCTATGATTTTTGGTCTCGCGGCTTCTTCCGCTTATCGTGTGCCGGCGAGTGTCGCTTATACAAGACTCAATCCTGTCTCGCTGACAAAAGAGTCTCATCCGGCACCCTAAGTCTCTCTCAATGTTTTATCCCCTTCCTACAAGTTCATGGGGATGTAGGTCATGTCCCATACCAGCATCATAACTTTTCTCGTGCGACACTACTCAGATACTCCCCGACGGTGAAGTAACCCTACACACGTACGCGGCTCTCCCATGACCTTCACTGCACAGAACTATAACGTGTCCGAACCGTTAGTTTTACTTCTTTAAGCATGCGTGACCAGTTGGGTATTGCGTCATGTAGAAGTTTACTTTACCCTGTTTTCACCCAATCTAGCTCGCGATGTACGGGATCCGACGATGTTGGACAGTTGGACATCGCGTCCTCCTTTGCAAGATGTCATAGTTGTAGTTGCAATTTCCATCTGCCTCTAACAACACCGAGTAGGGCATGAAGCCCGTAACTACACAGGCCGCTTCGAATAAGACGGTATTTTCTGAAAACCTGTAGGTTCATCTGCTGTACGCTGCTAAGTTTCTGAACATCGTCTTTCCAGGGCCTCGACAGTATGCCGAGAAGTGTGACATAATTCGTATGAGTGCGTCCGTGACCATTGCCAGGAGGTTTTTTTTTATTAGGTGTTTACCCAGGTGGTAAATTCTTTTTACGTTACGATTCTAGACTAAGGACTTCCTGTGACGACTTAGTCTTGAATCGTAACAAGAGGACTCACCCGCCGACGACATGAAGTCACTCTTCAGTATTCCACGGCGTGAATACTCTTCTCCCCACGAGTTCGATTGCGAAGAAGGTAACGTCCTATCCCCGCAGCTTCCGTCGTCGTAGGGACCGCGTTCTACTCGGATACTCCGTGGCGGCGGAGCTATCCTACACAGCGTTTGCGACGCACCTATCAGATCGGCATACCCCGAAGGTAAAGTCTTATCTTTGTATACTTTACTGCTAGGATCGGACACACTCTACTCGAAAGTCCCCCGCCGAAAGAGCATTCTACTCCAACCGTGGTCCAGTCTTCTTCCTTCCTTTGGCTGACAACCCTAGCCTTTTTG
This sequence comes from Uranotaenia lowii, assembly GCF_029784155.1. NCBI lineage: Eukaryota > Metazoa > Arthropoda > Insecta > Diptera > Culicidae > Uranotaenia > Uranotaenia lowii. The sequence goes on from NC_073693.1 coordinate 334,558,658, forward strand.
CCCGCCGTGTGCCGAATCGAGAGCAGCTTATCCTAGACTCGCGCCAGTCACAGCTTATGTACGGGTCTTTTACGCTTACGACTTAGATAAATCCCGACGGTGATGTCATCCTGCCCGGCTCGAGTGGCTCATCCGACGGCCCGATCTACCCGAGAGTATTCCGCGACGTGAATACTCTTTCCCCTACGAGTTCGACTGCGGAGAAGATCATGTCTTATCCCCGCAGCCTCTGTCGCAGAGTGCGAGTTCTACTCAGATACTCCGCGACGGTAACGGTGGAGATATCCTACACACGCACGCAACGTATCAGGCAGCTCGGCATACGCAGAAGGCAAAGTCTTATCTTTGTATGCTTTACTGCCACTACTCAGATGCTCCCCGGCGAAGGAGTCACCCTACACCGGTCGCGGACTGGTGCTGGTTCCAACTCCTCTGCAGGGCAGTCATGATCCGGGTGAACCTATCGCTGACCACGCACCAAGAATTGGCATCCTCACGCATCATCCGCACGATGTTGTCGGCTGTCGTGTCTGGTCCGCAGGCGGCAAGTATGTTAGCGCGTACCCCTTCGAACCTCGGACAGTTGAATACTACGTGCTCTGGTGTCTCTACTGTGTCACCACAGGTTGGGCAGAATGGCAAGGCCACATGTCCAAACCGATGGTGATACTACATGAAGCATCCGTGACCCGTCAAGAACTGCGTCATTCAGAAATCCACCTCTCCATGTCTCCGGTCCATCCAGGATCCGACGTCAGGGATCAAGCGATGGGTCCTACGGCCACGTTCCGAGCTGTCCCACTGGTGCTGCCATCGAAACCTCTCTGACATGTTTCCGCACTTCGGGCATGTGCCTGTACTCGTTGCAGAAGATATCTTTCTCTAGCAAGACCGAGATGGGCATGTCCCCCGCCAAAACATCAGCAGCTACAGAGGACACTGATATGGTAACTGTCGCTCCGTACCACACAATGGACGAGGTCACGCTCACCAGGACCCCCTCCTGCTGCAGTGGATAACTGAGTTGTTCGACATGATTCGCGTGAGGGCTGCCGTTGCCATTGCCACTCTTTTGCAGTCGACGTGGGCCGTGAACCCCAGCCGATCGTCGATCATAACCCCTAAGTACTTGATCGCACGCTTGGATTCAATTGCGCACGGTCCAGCTGCAATTGTCACTGATTGTGGTGAAATCAGGTTTGTGATCAGCACCATCTCGTTCTTGTGGTGAGCCAGACGCAAGCTCTAGGAGCGCATCCAACTTTCAACCTTCTCAATAGCTACTGTGGCGAGTAGCTGGACCTCCTCGGTTGATGGGCCGGATGCCAGTAGAACCCCGTCGTTGGCGATTCCCACAAGTCTCACTCCCGTTGGGAGACGCAGTCTCTGCAGTTCGTTGTTAACGATGTTCCACAATACCGGGCCAAGTATCGATCCTTGTGGAACCCCTGCTAAGACACTCACTGTTTTCAGTCCCTCATTAGTCATATACTGTAGTTGGCTGTTACGGAAGTAACACTCCGCCATTCTACAGATATATGCCGGAATCCTCATACGAATGAGCGACGACGCAATCGCTGCCCAACTGACGCTGTTGAAGGCGTTCTTCACGTCAAGGGTGACCACTGCGCAAAACCGGTCTTCTCTCCTCTTCTTCAGCCTGGCTTTGTATGCCCCTTCGATTACTAGTCAAATGGCATCCACCGCACTGCGGCCTTTCCGAAAACCAAACTGTTTATCGGATAGACCGTTCACCCCCTGGGTGTAATGCTGTATTCTGCTCTAGACCACCTTCTCTAGCACCTTTCCAGCAGTATCCAGGAGACATGTCGGGCTATATGTTGATGTGTCATCTAGTGGTTTTCCCGGTTTTCGCAGGAGCATCAATCGCTGCCGCTTCCACACGTCGTGGAAGACCCTCTCATCCACTTACTGTTGCAGCGATGACCGGAACATTTCGGCATGTTCCATGAGCGCTGCCTTCACTGTTTCGTTAGGGATGCTATCCGGACCCGGAGCTTTGTTCAACTGGAGGGACTTAGCAATGTCCCGCAGTTCCTTCAGCGAAATCTGCTTCTCCTCATGCTTATCCCAATCATACGGGACCCTCGGCCATGTAATTTCATATGCTGTGGGAGCCGATCGTTGACAATTTCGCGCAGTTTGTTCGGGTACGTTTCCTGCGGGCTGCGGTACAACTCCGCTCCGCATCTTGGCCATGATAATCCTGTAGGCGTCGCGGTTGTCGTTGGCGTCCTCGCAGCGTTGCCTGATACGTGCCTTTTTCTCGCCTTGATAGCCCTACAGAGTGCAGACCTCGCACTTGTTTAGGGTACTCTTTGCTCCTCTCTCGTTGACGTTGCCCTCGCTCTCTGCATATATCGCCTAACCCGTAGGCAGCTAGTACCCAGTTTTGCGATTTCCGATTTCCAGCAGTAGACGGGTTGCTGGGTTGCCGGGCGTCTTTCCGCTTGGCCCTCCTCGACATCGCAGCGTCACATGCGCGTGCGAGTACCCTCGTCAGGTTTTCCGCGGACAGGTTTTCCAAGTTTAGCTCCCAATATTACACTTCGACGAAGACGTTACGGTCGAATTGTGTTGTCTTCCAAAGGCGTGCTCCTGTTGTCGTACCTCTTCTACCTGTCCGCGTACTTGTGCCCACACCATAACGGATCGCAATTCGTCCAGCCCGGACTACAAGGTACAAGCGTTATGTGTACCTGTTCCTAAAGATGCGCTCTTACCCCATGACTATCTGTTCATGATGAGAACCTTTCCACAACAAGAGGCACCCAAATATGCGAGTTACTATTCGTTGTTTTGAAGAACCTGGTAGCAAAGAGCGCCGACTTTAAGGAGCTAGTTCGAAGTATTGTTTGATACTTTGATACTTTAAAACTGCACCCAGCCAGCATATCGAAACAGATGCAGCGCTGCTTCAAATGTTATGACTTCGGTCATCTATTCCGGAACTGAAACAAACTTCATCGGTCATGAAGTTTTTGGGGATACTACCAAGAGGGGTACTTCATTCGAAAAAGCAAAAGGCTACTGTCCGAACCGTATAGAGCCTTATCCAAAAGTGATAACTTAACGGTGGATAGGTCAGGCTTAGCTGCTATCTACGTCACGGGATGTATTCCCGTCCTCTAAACTCACACGCTTAGGTGGGTTTGTACCCAAACGCTGGTGGACTTCGAAAATCGCCGAGCTAGCTGCCTGAAGTCAAAAGTCGAGCTTAACGTGCGAGAAACGGTGATTACAGAGAGACGAGAAGCGCTATTTACGAAGAAATCCACGACATTCAGTCAGTTACAAAGAGAAACTATTGACTATCTTACAGAAACTTGCGATCAATCGGACCTCAGATCCGGACAAAGTTCCAAACTCAATGATGAAGATGACGGCAATTCTGATTGCTTTTTGCTACAAAAATGTCCCAACATGAAATTTTCCCAAACCTGTGAAAGTGGTGTTAACAAACTAGACTCGAACGAAGCCTTTAAAAAGGAGAAGTGATCAACGCATAGATGTTTACCCCTTCTCCAACACATGTCGCGTAGAATTTACAAACAATTTGTTCCCGCTATTTATGACTCACTCAATACGGCGTTTCAACTTTTCGGCATAGAAACATACATATTCGAGTATATCAAACGAAAATTATCTGGAGACTTAAACGAAGTAATTTACTTCCCATCTTTTTATCTACCAAAATTTAAGCAATTTTTAAAAACCCAATATTGTACTTTAATTGCCAGATTGAAGATCTGTACTTAAAATCCATCACTAATCACTAATCACTAATCTTACTTCCACAGCCAGAACTTATGTCTGAGTCCCAAAGAATAATAATAGAGTGTTATTATTCTTCTTGTCTTTGTTCATGTTTTTGATTATTTTAACATAAAAACATTAAAATTATCAAAAACATAAAATGGTTGGGCCTACCATGGAGCAGAGAACGCAGAGACATCTGGAACACAGGAACAGGAAGAAACGTGGACCACCAGTACCATACGTTTCAAATGGGCAATATCGTTGGAAGCACGCTAATAAAAATGCTCCTTGATGAAGAAACCATTCGTTATGTAAAATAACTTCACGAATCACTGGGACCATTTTTTAACGGCTGGAAATGATTTATTTTGTACACAGAAATCACAAACGCTGAGTGTATAATCATATTGAAGAATATAATTTTATAAATCAAAGGATTTGGTTTCAAAGCAAAACTTTTCTTTGTTGAACAGTTTTGGATTTCAGTGTACGATCATTTCTGGTCATCGACCAAGGATAAAGCGCCTTTACTCGCTCTTAAAAGTAAAAAAAAAAAGAAGTGGGAAACATTAGTAGAACATGAAACCTTTAGAGCTTTGTAGCTCGAAAGGAGCTTTGTAGCTCGAAAGGTTTCATTTTTAAAAAAATTATTAATTTTTTTAAATTTAACTATTTTATAACCTTGAGAGATTGCGACAAATAATCAGCTTTCAATTCTTAATGTTATTTTTTTTTATCTGGGATTTTAAACTTGTTTGCTTATTCATCCCGTAGTTCTTAATGTTATTGTGTTTCATTTAAATTTTCACTGTAGGAACAAAAAATCTATAATGTACGGCCTCTCTCGTGCATTTAAGATATGCTCTGAAGAATTTTTTTATTTATCTGAAGAAGAATTGTAAGGCATGATTTGACAAAATTGACTTTCAAGAAAAATCTCATTCAAAATCTTAGCCCCAACTGATTTAATAGAGAAAAAAAAACCTTCTTAAAAAAACGACTCATAAATTAAAAAGCAAAAAAGTCGAGGCATGTTAGAAAGAGGCAACATTTAACCGAAAAACAATCGTTGGGAATTTACACAAAACAAAATTCCACAAAGAATATCAGCGAGGACAACTAATGTTTGCGATTACCGTTTAAAGATGATTATTTATTAAAAATTGATTTGGTAGATATTTTGTGAGACAGACCTCAATTTCCTGTGCTCGAAACGAATCAGTCCAACGGACCACGATTTGGAAAACCAAAAGATGCACCAGGACACTCTGAAATTTGCAATTGGTTTTCCGCATCGACTCTCGAAAATCGAAGATACTTGAGTTTATCCAATATTAAATATAATCTGATTTACTTTAAATAATTATCATGGAACGGACTCACCAAATACCACTTTCCCATCGTCTCTGGGCCGGCTTCAGCGCTGTACAGCACATAAGGAAAACGATGGTCGATTTTTCATTATGCCGAAGGATGCTGTAGCTTTCGATCTCGACCACTTGATCACACTTAAAAACAATTCGACACTTCCGGCATTCCGACACTTCAAAAGTTTTTACATTTTAAATCAGTTTTAACACTTAAACATCCAAAATAATAATTTCGAACGACGGAGAGAAAACAAAACACGACCGTTGCCAACGGATCATGGCCTACCTAAAACGAAGATCTGTACTTAAAATCCATAAAAAATTACTTAAGTAGAAAAAATCTGTATTCCAAAAGGTCTATCATTTTATTTGAAGTTAAATTGCATCATCGGTCCAGGGTGTCCTGTTTTTATATTGAAATGAATACCACCGCCCATATTACTCTTATACCAACTGAACTTTATAGCAATCGAGGTAGAACTAGGCTTCCATTGAACCTACATTGATATGCGGGCAACTCCCAGAAGGGAACTCGGTGCGTAGGTTGTCTCCCAGAGCGGGATCTTTTTTTTTAAATTTTTTCCTCATTTCACATGACACCAATCATTGCAAAAACACAAAGCTCGGGCAGCGGCGGTCAGAATTCAAAAACAGCAACGATATGATAGGATGATACTGGCTGGCTGGCACGTATCATCAACGCAATCACTGCCGCCTCTATCGCTTAATTTGAAACCCGGTCGGTCCCTTCGGAGCAACAGCTACTCCAACAGCACCAGCGCGATCGTAGTCGTGATAAACTAAATATTTTACAGAATTCGTTTTGCATATGTTATGCTTCTCCGTTTCGGTTGTTGGAAATGCATTGAACGGAATTAATGCAATTTCACAAGTTAACGGGAAGCGATACCGATCGGATTCTGCAAAGCTGAAGGGCAAAGTTCAAATTGGATTTACCTCATGGTTTAAAAATGGATTTTTAACAAATTTGTAAATTTGTTCCCAGGAGAACATTAATTCCAAAAAACTTGCTCAACATCGAATTGGGTCGACCGGTCTCGGTTTTTATTCGAATCAGCTTCCAATAATCAAAGCTATTGAAACCAATCAAACTTAATTTGTCTATGTATCGTCCCGGCACATTTTGCTTAGCCAGGGATGACAAAAAAAAGCACAGAACAGCAGCTGTCGCTTCGTAAAACAATCCAATAATATTTGTTGTCAAATATATTAATCCGCCCCAACAACTGTTTTGGGTTCCTTTTTTGCGATGGTACTTGCCAGCTGTTTATCAGTTTTTTTGTTGAGGCTTTTAGGTGAAAAATGAAACGGTAAAACGAACTGGAAAATGTCATCTAAGAATGCATCCGATATTCGAATGGTTTTTTTTTTCTAAAGTAAACTATAATATGTAGACAGTTTAAAAACTTTGCAAGTGACATCTGTTAAACGGTAAACTCCCAATTTATTTCCATTTTGGTTTAAATTTGGTTTCCAAACGAGAGATAATTTTGCCGGCCATAATCCGGCTCATTACTCGCTTCCATCGAAATCGATTCTGGACCGAAATTGCTTCGCAAAGAGCACCACCACCACTGAGAGAGACAATATTGTGTGAATCGAGCGAATGTTAATCGCAAATCGATCGACCACTTGTCCAAATTTATCGCTTCGAAATAACGAACTGGAAGGGCCATGTACCGCAATATGTGCCACGCTCGGATGATGTCTGCTGCTCCGGAAGGCACAGAGAGCACTAGCAGTTGTTACTTGCTGCTGCTGCTATGTCACAACAAAATTCACGGAAATCCTGTTCAATTTTTATGAAGGTTTCCAATCGGAAGCGATTTTTTTTTATTTTGAATCCTCCAATAACCCCTAGCTGTTCCAGAAAACTTGCGAAGTAATGGGCAGTTTTAAAGGAATTATTTGTATACCCTCAAGTACCTCTTCCAGGCTAAATGTTATTTCACTGGAAGGATGATGTTGAATTTTGATTCTCGTTTGGATCGTTAAACAATTTTAATTCGAAACATAATCATTGCACAACGAAGGAATGTTCCCGGCGTTTGTTCCGGAAGATTTTCAAGTACCTTTGCCCTAGTTTTGCTAACGCTGCCTTCAAGTGACGTACTTATTTACCTTGGGTGAGTCTCGATTGATAAGATTAAATAAATGGATTGGCGGAACGCTGGATGATAAATCAACGTGAAAGCTCACACTGAGGCAAGGTATTCGCAATAATTCGAACGATTCCTTCTAGCTTGCTATTCGGAAGATGAAATTATGAAAACGTATTCAAAAAGTTTGACCATGAATTGTGAGCTATTAGGAAGGAACTTGATTACTGGATATTCAAAAGAAGATTTTGTTTTCGTTTAGTTTTGCACCGTAGTCGGTGCTTTCCTTTCAATTCAACCACAATATTTAAAAAAAAACTCAAAGACACCAAGGTTTTTTACACTGGTATTCGCTCTGCGTAAAAAAAAACCGTGATTACTTCCGAAAACCGTGTAAAACCCCCTTCTAATTGCAGAAAACCTTGTTAAAATACCGTGCGATTGCGGTAAACTATGTAAAAATCGTGCTAATTCCGAAGCTCCAAAACTAAGACAATTAGACATGTAACTTAAACCTGAGGCATGAAACATGAAATCTGAGTTCTGAGACCTGAGTTCAAGTTCACATGACACTTAAGAGACCAGACTTGGAACCTGAGCGAAACCTGATAAATGAAACGTGAGATGTGAGACCAGAGAAGTTAGACGTGAGAATTGTGACCTGAGACGTGAGTAATAAGTGTCACGTGAGACGTGGGACGTAAAACGTTAGATGTGATATGTAAAGACGAAAGACGCAAGAAGTGTGAAGTGAGGCGTTAAAAGTTAGAAATAAAATGTGAGATATAGGAAGTGAGAAGTGAGACGTGAGAAGTGAGACGTGAGAAGTGAGACGAGAAAAATGAGAAGTGAATAGTAAGAAGGGAGATATGAGAAGTGAGAATGAGAAGTAAGACGTGAGAAGTTAAACGTGATAACTGATTCCTGAGAAGTGAGAGGTGAGCAATAAGATGTTAAAAGTCAGAAGTGAGATGTGAGACGTCAAGTCTCTCATCTCACGTCTCCCTTCTCACGCCCTACGTCTCATCTCTCAGTCCCATATTTCATGCTTCATGTCACACAAACCATTACCAGGCTCAATTCCACGATAGAAACAAGAATGATGTTGATTTTTCAGATCAAAATACTCAATTTTTCCATACAAACATTAAAGTTCAAATGTAAACGTTACTTAAAAATTCTGCAAAAAAAAACATGGATGAGTTTTAAACCAAAAGAAAGCTTTTAAGAGCTCAGGGTTTGAGAAATCCAAAAATGACTCTAAATTGACTCAGTCTAATGAAACATGACACCTAAGATATGAGACCGAAACATGGAATTTTGAACCTGAGCAAGACCTGAGAAATGAAACGTGAGACATGAAAATTTAGACGTGAAACGTTGTATGTCAGTATGTGAGATCAGAGAAGTGAGAAATGAGACGCAAGTAATAAGTGTTACGTGAGACGTGGGACGAAAAATGTTAGATATGATACGAAAGACGAAACACATTAGAAGTGCGAAGTGAGACGTCAAAAGTGAGAAATAAAATGCGAGCAGAGAGAACTGAGACGTTCGCGTTCGAAGTGAGATATGAAAAGTAAAGAATAAGAAGTGAGATATAGAACGTGATAAGTGAGAAGTGAGACGCGAGAAGTGAGACGTGAGGATTGAGACGTGAGAAGTGAGACATAAGTAGTCAGAAGTGAGAAATGAGAAGTGAGATATGAGAAGTGAGACGTGAGAAATGACAAGTGAGATATGAGAAGTTAGAATGAGAAGTATGACGTGAGAAATTTGAAGTGAAAACTGATACTTGAGAAGTGAGAAGTGAGAAATAAGATGTGAAAAGTCAGAAGTGAGATGTGACAAGTCACGTCTCACTTCTTACGTCTTGCGTCTCATCTCTCAGGTCTAAAGTCCCATATTTCATGCCTTATGTCTCAGGTCTCATGTTTTAAGTCTTATTTTAAGGTTTCGTGTCTCATGACTCTTGTCTCATGACTCTTGTCTCATAACTCCTATCTCATGACTCTTGTCTCATGACTCTTGTCTCATGACTCTTGTCTCATGACTCTTGTCTCATGACTCTTGTCTCATGACTCTTGTCTCATGACTCTTGCCTCATGACTCTTGTCTCATGACTCTTGTCTCATGACTCTTGTCTCATGTCTCAAGTCTTAGATCTCATGTCTCAGGTCTCGTGTCTAAGATCTAATGTCCCATTTTTGCAGTCCCATGTCTCAGGTCTCATGTCTAAGAACTCATATCTCAGGTCTCACATCATAGGCTCATGAGGCTCATGTGTTAGATCTCATCTCAGGTCTCAGTTCTCATGAAGTCTTATGTCTCATGTCTCATATTTTAGGTCTTAGGTCATTTAAGCCTCAGAGCTAAGATTCTCCCTACTTCAAACACTTCCAAGTGTTTTCCTTTGAAAAGCACATAGGCATAGGAAAATTTCCTCTCAAATACCATGTAAATTGCGAAAACTGTGTAAAAATTCGTGCTTATTGCGAAAAATGGCTTTTAAAAGCCATATAAACCTTATAAAAACCTTGATCCGCTAGTGTTTTTCTAACTAATAGCTAGCATCCTCAGAGGGTTATCTAGATCAATAATCCACTAATGATCCTAGCAGTTCGATTACTTTTGTGTACCGTAAGAATCGCTTCTAGGTCCTCTTTTTATCTTAAATTGACTTCGTAGAATAGCCAATGTACGTAGACATAAAGGAGAATTTTTAAACAATCTATTTCACAGTACAAATCACTGTTAAGAAAACATATAGATTGACAATATTATGAGAGCTTCAAGTGACAGACCGTCTCAGCCAGCTCCCCAGTATTAATATGACTCCAAAAAATGCATAAACAAGCAGAAAAGATAGGCGTAAGCTTCTGGAACCGGTATGATAATGAAATTTATTGTTAATCAAACCCCATTCCAGCAACATTACCGCTGCCCTGAGTCGTCGGTTTTCAATACAAATAAGTTTTGACGTAATCAGAAAATAAAACGCAAAGCTTCGAGCATACTGACCGACCATTATTGCACTGACTTGTTGCTGGACGCATAGTGCCGATGCTGAGAATTCATTCCGGTAGAAATCTATACAATATATTTACTACGTACCCATCCATCAGCATCGAACAAATTCTAACCATTTTGTTTACATACATGAAGCGGCACAACCTGGTCTGCCTGCAACAACAAAACGATGACAATCGTTTGCTGTTGAAGTATGTAGTGTTTTTTTTCTGATGCACCAATAAAGAGACAAAACAGTGATTATTTTAATTATTATTTTCTGGTAAAAGTTAATTAATCTTAATACAAGATTTATAGCTTTGAGAAACAGAAATTTTGTTGTTATTATATACTTGTTCAGGGAAATTTTAACTAACTCAACCTTCTAGTTCGCTTAATCTGTGGCCAATACTCGCCCATATACGTATGTATCCGGTAGTGATATATTGCAGTTAGCAGTAGGTTTTCGTTTGTTTGGGTTTCGGTATTGGTCGGTAAATTACGATAACAAATCGTAACGTGTCCTGATTTAATCGATGGATGGATGGAATCCCCGTACCTGAGGCATTTTGAAATTGACTGTAAATAGTTGTTTGGCTCTTACGTTTTTTCTGGTGGTTTGATTGTCCAACTAAATGAAAAACCTTTTAAAAAACAAATGAAATTACGTGACTGACAACAGGGTTCGATTTTTTTTATATACTGATCTTAAAAGCAGCAGAAAAATGGAAAAACTGTTGCCTTAACTTTTCAATCAATAATCACGGTGTCTTTTATTTGAACCTTTAAAAAGAAAAATTCGGCATCTCTGAAAATTTGCCAAATTATAGAGGAGACTCTCACCTATCCAACACAATACTTAAGAAAAAAATCGTTCGGGGTTTTTTTTGAAGATTTTCAAACTTTCTGTAATTCCAAGGCCGCAGTCCGTGGCATAGAGGTTAGTATTCAAGCCATCTATTCCCACGGTCGTTAGATCGAATTCCGGCCATGGCATACATATTACTCTTCCTGTGGGTTGGTGGATTCAGCATTTGTTAGGTGCTAGCCATCATATCCCTGAAAGCTATTATTTATTTACATAGTATTCCGTCTCACGACATAACTTGACGAACATAATTCCTAAAATTCACTCGGTTCATAGCAACCGTTCTCCAATTTCTCGGGCACCCCACGTTCGCCAGATCACGCTCCACTTGGTCTAACCACCTTGCTCGTTGCGCCCCCGCTCGTCTTGTTCCTACCGGATTCGTAGCGAACACCTGTTTTGCAGGACAGTCGTCCGGCATTCTCGCAACATGTCCCGCCCAGCGTATCCGGCCAGCCTTAACCACCTTCTGGATACTGGGTTCGCCGTAGAGTCGCGCGAGCTCGTGGTTCATCCTTCGCCTCCACACTCCGTTCTCCTGTACGCCGCCAAAGATGGTTCTTAACACTCGTCGCTCGAATACTCCGAGTGTACGCAGGTCCTCCTCGAGCAATATCCATGTCTCGTGCCCGTAGAGAACAACCGGTCTAATAAGCGTCATATACAGGTTACACTTCGTGCGAGGGCTAAGTCTTCTCGACCGCAGTTGCTTGTGGAGTCCATAGTAGGCACGACTTCCGCTGATAATTCGCCTCCGGATCTCACGGCTGGTGTCATTGTCTGTGGTCACCAGTGAGCCGAGATAGACAAAGTCTTCGACTATCTCCAGCTCGTCGCCGTCGATCGTGACCTTGTTATTACTGGACAAGCGGGTTCGGTCGGTCTCGGATCCGCAGGCCAGCATATACTTCGTCTTGGACGTATTAATCATCAACCCAATCCTTCCTGCTTCGCGTTTCAGTTTGCGGTAGATCTCCTCCACCGCCGCAGATGATCTGCCGACTATATCAATGTCATCGGCAAAGCAGATAAGTTGACTGGATCTGTTGAAAATCGTGCCCCGCATTTCGCTCACCGCTCGTCGAATAACACCTTCTAGCGCCACGTTGAACATCATGCAGGATAGACCATCACCTTGTCGAAGCCCCCTGCGCGATTCGAATGAACTCGACAATTCACCCGAAATCCGCACACAGCACTGCGTTCCATCCATCGTCGCCTTGATCAGTCTGATCAGCTTCCCGGAAAAGCCGTTCTCGTCCATGATTTTCCATAGCTCGTTACGGTCGATCGTGTCGTATGCGGCTTTGAAGTCGATGAATAGATGATGCGTAGGGACTTGGTGTTCACGGCATTTTTGGAGGATTTGCCGTAATGTGAATATCTGGTCCGTCGTAGACCGTCCCTCCATGAAGCCGGCCTGATGACTTCCCACGAATCTGTTTGCTTGTGGCGTGAGGCGGCGGAGTAGGATTCGGGACAACACTTTGTAGGCGGCATTGAGGACAGTGATCGCTCGGTAGTTCTCACAGTCCAATTTGTCGCCCTTCTTGTAGATGGGGCATATTACCCCCTCCTTCCACTCCTCCGGTAGCTGATCAATGTCCCAGATCCGGATTATCAACCGGTGTAGGCAATCGGCCAACCTGTCCGGGCCCATTTTGATGAGTTCCGCTGCGATGCCATCCTTTCCAGCCGACTTGTTTCTATTCAGCTGGCGAATGGCTTCCTTAACTTCACTCATCGTTGGGAGTGGCTCGTCTTCATCGTTGGCTACACCGGCGATGTACCTTCCCCCACCGTCTTGATCTCCTGCATGTGCGCCGTTCAGGTGTTCATCGAAGTGCTGCTTCCACCTTTTGATCACCTCACGATTGTCCGTCAGGATACCCCCGTCCTTATCCCGGCACATTTCGGCTTGCGGCACGAAGCCTTTGCGGGATGCGTTGAGTTTCTGATAGAACTTTCGTGTTTCTTGGGAACGATGCAGCTGCTCCAGCTCCTCGAGCTCCTCCTCCTCCAGGCGGCGCTTTTTCTCCTGGAAAAGTCGAACTCGCTGCCTCTTCCGCTGTCGGTGATTTTCCACATTTCGACGGGTGCCTCTTTGCACTACTGCCGCCCGCGCGGCATTCTCTTCGTCCATCACCCTCCTACACTCCTCGTCGAACCAGTCGTTCCGTCGAGATCGCTCCACATAACCGATGACGTTCTCCGCAGCACTGTTGATGGCTGTTTTGATGGTATCCCAACAGTCCTCGAGAGGGGCTTCGTCAAGCTCGCCCTCTGCCGGCAGCGCTGCTTCGACCGATTGCGCGTAGTCTGCCGCGACCTCAGGTTGCTTCAGTCGCGCGATATTTAACCGAGGCGGGCGCCGGTTTCGCGTGTTGTTCACTACGGAGAGTTTTGGGCGCATCTTCACCATCACCAGATAATGGTCCGACTCGATGTTAGCGCCCCGACAGGATCTGACGTCGATGATGTCCGAGAAGTGCCGGCTGTCGATCAAAACGTGGTCGATCTGTGATTGAGTTTGGTACGGTGATCTCCAGGTGTACTTGTGTGGGAGGCGGTGCTGAAAAAAGGTACTACGTACGGCCATTCGTTTGGAGGCGGCGAAATCAATGAGTCTGAGGCCGTTTTCGTTGGTCAGCTGGTGCGCGCTGAACCTTCCAATTGTCGGTTTAAATTCCTCCTCCTGGCCGACCTGAGCATTGAAATCCCCGATGACGATCTTGATATCATGTTTTGGGCAACGGTCGTATTCACGCTCCAGCTGCGCGTAAAATTCGTCTTTGTCGTCACCGGTACTTCCGAGGTGAGGGCTGTGCACGTTGATGATGCTGATGTTGAAGAACCGGCCCTTGATTCTCAACCGGCACATTCGTGAGTTGATCGGCCACCACCCGATCACGCGCTTTTGCATCTTTCCCATCACTATAAAAGCTGTTCCAAGCTCGTGTGTGTTGCCGCAGCTCTGGTAGATGGCACGACCATCTGGATACGTTCGTACCGTGGAGCCCTTCCAGCATACCTCCTGCAGCGCTACGATGTCGAATTTGCGGCTCTTCAATTCGTTGGAGAGCACGTGGGTACTGCCCACAAAATTTAGAGATCGGCAGTTCCATGTTCCAAGTTTCCAATCGCTAGTCCCTTTTCGTCGCGTGGGTCTTTGCCGATTTCCATCCGAAATTTGTTGTTCGTTATTCGTTGCTTATGTTTTTTAGTAGTCACAGGCTCGCAAGGCCCGCAGCTAACCCCACTATCTCGCAGGAGGACCGTCGTGATGTTGCTGTTTTGGGTCCCGAACACCACCAGGACGTTGTTGCACTCCGCACGCCGCCCCTAACATGGAGAACAGACGCGTACGAAGCCCCCTAACTCATTCTGCATGCGACCAAAGCATCCACCGGGGTTGGGTACCCGATCTCCGCTAAGGTTGCTCGCACCCCAGCTAGTACCACGGGGAGGTAGAGAATCGGAGTTGCAGACAAGCGGTGATATGACCACTACCCGAAGGTTGGGTGTATGGGGTCTCGAGTTGCACATTGTCTACTTCACTAGCCTAAAGCTGTACGCTTTGAATTTAGTAGAAGGAATCCCTCCGAGGAAACATCACGTTTCATTCATTAAGATCCTGTTTGTGTTCGTTTATATTTTTTTTAAATTTAAAAAAAAATCTTGTTTCTTAAATTTTTGAATTTTACATTTTTGAGCTTAGATGATCGAAATACATCCACAAATCAGACTCTACTCCAATAATTAACTTTCTCGGAGGTGGAATTATCGGTATAAAATTCTATGCCGGAACGGCATTAACTAGCTTTCTAATAACTGGTCTAGTCCTCCCAGCGCAACCGCATTGCATATGTCTGAAAGAAACCAAATAAATCAGATCCCATATCCTATCACTAGACAAACCAGGATGGAAACAATAAGCCAGCAAAGATATTGTTTTCAGATTTCTAACATTTTTTCGAGTTAGATTCGGTTTGATTTTTTTTATAAATAAAATAAAACCATATTTCAAAGCTACATAACTCTGTTATTTTTCAACGGAAGTCATACAATAGCTCATCAAAACGCATCGAAATTTTATCAGCTTTTCAAATAGAATAGGTATTGAAAAAAAAAATTACTTATGACCTTCAACATGAAAAATTGTAAATAAGCTTTAATTTTTTGTTTTGTTTCGATTATAGTCGTTTTACCATCTTTATGGCATTCGCGACTTTATCAACGTGTCAGTTGGCGGATCGTTATTGAAAAACTATCCGGTACAACTGTGTTCGATGTTTACTCTTGGGCTCGAACTCGCAGACATCGGCTCAGGAGACAACAGACTTGCCAACTGAGCTATATCACAAGCCCTTAAGCTTTAAATGGTGTCTAAAATACCGTCTGTATCACCGAATATTCTGCAAAAAAAAAGGCTGCTTTTGGGTAGTTCGGAATGCTGTGCAGATACGCTTACTCATTTTTCAAAATACATCAGACAAATACATTAGAAAAATGTATTAAAGGGAAAAAGTAGCTTAGCGGCGAATCTTATTGAATGTGACAACACTGCACAGCAGAGCGTCAGCTATTCAGAAAGTGACGTTTGAAACGGAAAAAACATGCATGGCCGAATTCAACCTTATCTTCAGGCTGTTTAAACCAAACTTTGATTTGCTTCTGAGCATGAAATATGATTGATTCAAAATGTCAAAATGTTCAAATCATAAAAGGAAGATTGAATTTTAAAATATTAAGTTCAAACACCGCCACATAGCAAATGCAAATTCTATACCTCACCAGAACTCTAATAAAGCTAAAATCTGGTGATACAGTGAGCGAAATAAGAATAGCACCACTATGTGTTTTGCTTGTTAAAATATGAAGGATTAAAAATTACGAAAATTTTCTTCCACAGTTTGTTCTGAATTGCTTAACGGATAAATCAAGCATAAGTTTACTTTTTTTGGACGTAGCAATTGGCGTTGAGGACCAAAACTGTGAAAAAGGGGTGCAAAAACTAGATTATTTTACAAAATTTACTGTGTAAAAGTGAATAATAATGCTTCTACGAATTATTTGAATAGACAACTGCATTTTAAGGAGTTTTCCAGAATTCCAAAGTTTTTCAAAGGTTTTAAAAGGGGGTTTTAAGAGATGCTCCTTTAGCGTTAAGGAATTTGATATTTGAGCTGTAATTCTTTACCAAACTACTTACTTTCTTCATTAAAATGACGTTAAATGATAAACCAAACAGAAAAAATAGGTTGGAAATCAAAAACTTTGATTTTGTTCAGTAAACCACACTTTTTTCCAGTTTCAAGTCGTAGATTGCAGCACTATCTTGCAGTTAAAACCAAATTTAGTCTCAATATTGATTTTTCAGGTTTATTTAGGCCCCTATTCATCATTTTGAGGTGTTTTCGCATCACATTTTTGTGGAAGTTTACGCTGCAGAAAGCTTGTCCGGATTTGCAAAAGAATCGCCAGCACAAAAATGTACAACCGCCAAAATTCCTGCTCATCTCAACTTCCGATTCAATTGCAAATCATACCAATAATACTGCTAGCCGTCTGGTCCATCAAGCTCCATCGCAAAGTATAACTTTATTCTGATAATCGTTCCAAAAAATTCACTTTTAGTGACCTTGATGCAATTCTATTTTTTTTTTTTTTGATTCAGTGATCTTAGAATTTCCAAAGCGTTCACACGGTACATGATTTGAAGTCGAATTTCGTTGTCTGCCGCCATCTTGAAATCCAAGATGGCGGCTTTCGCTTAGCTTTAAAATGTTGTAGATGATTTAAAATCTCATGAAATCTGCACAGTGTGGGTATTGGGTGAAAAGGGCTGAACGAGTAGAAGTCGAATTTCGCTATTTTACGCTATCTTGAAATTCAAGATGGCAGCTTCCGCTGAAGTTTAAATGCTGTTAATCACTGAAAATGGCATGAAAGCCGCCTAATATGGATATTGGGTGAAAGGGCTTAACTAGAAGAAGTCGAATTTTACTTTCTGACGCCATCTTGAAATGCAAGATTGCGGCTTCGCTTAAGTTTAAAATTCTGTTTAACACTGAAAATCAAATGAAGACCCCACAATATTCTTATTGAGTGAAAGGTCTATAAAAGAATTTCAATTTCGGACGCCATCTTGAAATCCAATAGGGCGGTTTCGGCTTTGCTTTTCAAACCTGTATATTATTGATAATCGCTTGAAACCCCCATAATACGGGTGAAGGGGTTTCATTGGTTTCATTAGTTTCCAGCATTTTTAAGTTCAGTGAAGGCCGCCATGTTTGATTTCAAGAAAGCATCAGAAAGAGAAATTCGACTTCTTCAAGGTTATATCTTTCAACTTGTACCCATATTATGGGGATTTAAGCGATTATCAATAATATACAGGTTTGAAAAGAAAAACCAAAACCGCCATCTTGGATTCGACTTCTTCTTATAGCCCTTTTGCGGGGTTTCATCTGATTTTCAGTGATTTACAGCATTTTAAACTAATGCGGAAACCATCTTGGATTTCAAGATGGCGTCAAATAGCGAAATTCAACTTCTTCTAGTTTGTCCCTTTCACCCAATTTTCATATTATGAGGTTTTCTTACGATTTTCAGTGATTCATGGCATTTTTAAAGTTCATTGGAAACCGCCATCTTGGATTTCAAGATGGCGTCAGAAGCTTCGTTTTGGCCCAAAACTCATCCATGATTTTTTGCAGAATTTTTAAGTAACGTTTACATTAGTAAATTTGAACTTTTAGGTTTGTATGGGAAAATTGATTATTTTGTGCTGAAAAATCAACATCATTTTTGTTTCTTCTGTGGAACCGAGCCTGATTATGGTTTTTGTGCCGATTTATAAATTTCCTAAAGGAAATTTTCCGCTTAACAACTTAGTTGTAACTTAGTATTTTATTAGGCAAAAAAGCTTTTAGCTGTTTAACATGGGTATGTCTTTTCGCTTTGATAAACAATAAATTCAATTGACATCACTGCTGGGTGCCTAGTGAAGTATTCCATGACTACTTTTCTTGCAGTACTTCGCGAGGCTACAGCAGTGATGTCAATTGAATTTGTTGTTTATCAAAGCGAAAAGACATACCCCTGATAAACAGCTATAAACTTTTTTGCCTAATAAAATACTAAGTTACGCTCTTCAACAAAGTTGTTCAGCGGAAAATTTCCTTAAGGAAATTTATAAATTGGCACAAAACCATAATCAGTCTCGGTTCCACAGAAGAAACAAAAATGATGTTGATTTTTTAGTACAAAATAATCAATTTTCCCATACAAACCTAAAAGTTCAAATTTATTCATGTAAACGTTACTTAAAAATTCTGCAAAAAATCATGGATGAGTTTTGGACCAAAACGAAGCCTTTAAGACCCCAGGGTTTGAGAAATTAAAAAATGACCTCAAATCGACTCAGTCTAGTACATATCAAAACAAAATTGGCAAAAACATCTGATATTTTTGCTGTCGAGAAACGGAGTCTCTGTTTAATTTGTCGAAGTGATCTGACAAATTACTTTCAAAATCTTCGAAATAAAACTTTAAAATACCTGCGAATACTCAATACCAAAAAGTTGGATTCCACAAGAATTTATAAAATTTAAACAATTGCTAAACTTTCGAAATGCCACCAACAAATCCAGTGAGGGTTACACTTCGAAATGAAATATTTCAGAAACATGAATAAACTGCCTAAACTATGTCCCAGTTATTGTGAATGAGCCTTGTCCCGAGTGTTCAATTTGGGCAACCACCCAGGAGAGCGGAAACGATGTTTTGGCTCATGTTTGATATCCCATATTCCATTTCGAAGAATTTCCTGACATTGTCTATCAGTTGGCAGCAAACAATTATTTTTTGTCCTCAATTGTTATACACCACATATGCATTGCAACATATTTTACGAATGGTGCGGTTTCAATTTCTAAGTTTTTTGCTCATGGTTTTTCTTTGTTAAGCAAAAATCCTTTAAATACTTTCAATGTGATGAATTTATTAAATTTGAAAAGTAATATGGGAGGCTTTTCTAACAAAGCGTAATGAAACATTCAGGAGCTTAACTTTAGAATTGATAGCGACAATTAAAAACCTGAATCTAGCAGCTCTTAACAATACGGAAACTCTCAAAAATTCATTCATACGTTCCCCAGAGCAAAAAGTCCAAGACAGCACTAGAGAGCGCCAAAGTTGCTACTGTCCACAGCAAACAGAACTGGGCGTCCTTGAGTTGAACAGCTGGGCCCGGACCCGGCGGCTGACTGGTTGCAAATACATAGTGAACGTGTTTAAATTGTACCTACTATTTAAAGCTACCAAGCCGGGAGCCGCCAAAAAAAAATGGTTAGTAAAAAGTTAGTCTCCGCAAACGAATGGGGTGTTCTTAAATGAAAAGGGGCTTGTGAACGAAAAACTTTTTGGCTTGATTTTGGCTGGGAAGCACTTTTTGGCGCTTGTATTCCGTTTGGTAGATTTTGACCTCCCTGGCCTTCGGGAACTAAATCACTAACAGACTCACCCAGTTCGGTGGACTTGAGGGAAGGTGAGATTTATGAAACCGTTTGCGGTCCAATGGAATTTCGGTGAAAGGCAACGAGATGAAAAAAACACGTTCCTATTAAATTTACCTTCATAATGCGGGCTGCTACATTCGACATGGTCGTGAATTGTTTTCTAATTCTTTCATAAAATGGTCTTGTATTATTAACCATTTTTTCCAGGAGGCTGTGAAAGAATTTGTGAAGCGGTCTGTAATGTTTAACCGTATATTCCTAGTTCTGTAAAATAAATTTAAGCTTATACCAAACCGTTTCAGATTAAAGTCTCACGTTTTCTCATCATCAGCAATGTTGAATAATGTACGCAGAAAACAAAAATTTTCCCAAGAATTAAACAAAAAAAAACAATCTTTTCTGTACCTACATAGCCTACATAGCCAGTAACTAGCAATAATGAACTTTTAAGTGTTTTTGAAGGAAAAAAACGCCATTTGAAAATTTTAATAGGTACAAATTTCTATAATTTTCACAATTCGAAGATTTTTTTTACAATTTTTTTTATAAATATTATAAATATTGACAATTTTTAACATTTTAAGACAATTTCTGAAATTAGAAAAATTAAAATCGTTTGACTGGGAAAATAAGTGTATAAACCGAGAAGAAATTCAATATCTTCCGCCCTACATTAAACAAATCTGTGAAAATATGCTTTTCTTTAGTGAAAATGCTCGGAAAATCGATTGGACATATGACGCTGCACGAGCTTACGATCGGAGATATAGTGCCTTTTTAACCCCTAATTCCCCTATATTTTGTAAACAATCCAGAAAATCACTGTTTTGGACTAAAAAATTGAACAAAAATAGACTTATCTTGTGTTTATTTTTTCATAGAAATCAAATGAAGGCTGTTGCACGCATCGGAAAATGGAGTTTTACCCTCAATTCCCCTACAATTTTTCAATCAATTTGAGCATGTTCGGACTTGGAAATTTTAAATCAAATGAGACTTATCTTGTGTGATTTTTTTGAGGAGTCGAATGAAGGCTGTTTGAACCACCGCATGCATTGGAAAATGGAGTCATAGCCGTTTTTCCCTCAATTTCCCTACATTTTCCATACAGTTCAGAAAAACACGGTTGCTTGCGAAATGGGAAAACCGGAAATACCGGGAAAAACTTTAGAATTTCATCGCGTCATCAGGAAACCGGGAAAAAACCGAGAATTTCGGCACCTCACCGGGAAAATTGTCTTAAATTTTAAATCTAAGTTTAAGAGGAGTTTTTGACATTCTCGATATAGCTTTATGTCATAAACGCTTATTTTCGGAAGTTTGAATCGCTTTTTCAACTAATTGCGGAGCAATATGTAATATCTTATTTTTTCGCTCGCCGCAAGTGTGCTACACTTTCAAGCATAATTCAAATGTTATAAATTTAATAATGAAACGATTATCGATAAAACTAAACAAAAAACTAATTACAATCGAAGGTCAATAAATGAGAGTCCAAAGGACTAAACTTTTTTTCTCGCTTAAAGAGATTTCTAACTTTATCAGGTTCCATTTTATATTTAGAGGGTCAGCATCAATCAAATGCAGTAAAGTGATTTAGAAATGCTACTATTCAATGTGTATTCGATAAAAATCCACTGATTTATAAAAAAAAAGTTGATGCAGCAGTTCGAAGTATTCTCGAGTGAGTTTCAATATGGAACTGTGGATATCTGCTCTTTGGTAATTCAATATTATGTTGGTATCAAAACTTCAATACAAAACTGATATTTTATCTAATTTCATTGGTCTAATCTGGAAAACGACTCTCTTATATAGGTACACTCTCACTTATAGAGATTTTGTGCTTTGGTGTTTTCGATATCAAATGATTCAATATTCGATATACATATTTCATTAAATTATTTTATGGAAAGAGGAAATAACTTGGCATCATGAGACGTTCTTAAGCAGAATTACACCTTATTTCGTTTGAGTTGACCTTAGGAACGATGCATTATATCGCAAGTGTTTAGTTTTTAATTCTTCCTACGTCAAACTTTTGCTTAAAGTTTCCCACGCTGGAATATATGTCTAAGGTCTTTACCCTGATACAAACGAGTTCAGCCCTGTCTTTTTTCTAAAACATATCTTTGGATTTTAAAAAAAAAATATATATATATATATATATATATATATATATATATATATATATATATATATATATATATATATATATATATATATATATATATATATATATATATATATATATATATATATATATATATATATATATATATATATATATATATATATATATATATATATATATATATATATATATATATATATATATATATATATATATATATATATATATATATATATATATATATATATATATATATATATATATATATATATATATATAACTGCATTCAGAAAATAACCGAATATTTTCCTGCAATCTGATGATTTTAAGTCCTGTAAGACAAATCCCAATTCAAATTGACAAGCTGATTTAATCATGTTTCGATGTATTTTTTTTACATTTTTTTATACAAACCATACAATTTTTTTTCAAGAAATCTATAAAAATTCTAGAAAATTTCACAGTAGCTGAAAAGTATATACTACATTATAGTTTCATGATCAATTTCACCAGACTTATTTTTGCAAAATGTGAAAAAGTGGAGTAAAAGCTCCAATAGATGCCAATTTAGTAAGATTCATTTGAAAAAATAATCATGAAAACCTGTCAATTTGATAGGAAAAGACTACGTTTTAAAAGACGGCGCAGTATTTGTCATGATTTTTTTAAGAACTTTTTTTTAATTGAATTTTATTTCTAAATTCTGGCTTCTCGCTATTAAGCCTTTTCTTTTCCAAGTGGCTTTTTTAACCTTCCAAAGCCGTTCGCTAAATATCCGTTTCGGGGAAATATGAGTTGTAATTTGATTTCGTTCTCCTGGCTGTAAATGTTAACCGATTTTGATGATATTATATTCATTGTGTAGGTAATTTATTCTATTTACTCAACATTTTAAAATAAAGTCGATATGTATTACCAGGTTTTCAGAAACTGGTTCAGAAAGTTAAAAGTCCGAAAAATCAATTTTATTTTTAAAATACTCATAACTTCTGACAGCTTTTCTGTATTTAATTATTTCATTGATGTTTGAAATTGTCAAGAATCCATCTATCCGACAATGTATAGATATGTTGGGGTCCAATGAAAGTTTTTACCGCTATGACAGATCTTCCGGTAGAAAAAAGTCTTACTTTAAAAAAACGACATCCAGTTTTGGCTTTGCTTAGCTGTATTTCATTTCTTAATGAACCGATTTTAAAAACTCAAATTTTAGTTTTTTGGCGTTAATTTGATCATTATTTTCATAGAACATACTTCGTCTGTCAAAACTACCAGTTCATCAGTATATTGGAATGATGATAAAGATGTTTGAAATGTGCGCTTCGGGTCATATTGACCCGAACGGCTTTGGAGGGTTAACAAAATTGAGGCAATTTCCATTGATTTTTTTTTATTCACCATGATTTTATATTTAAAAACGAGTATAACAAAGAAATAAATCATCATTTCACCGGGGAAAAACCGTGATAAAACCGGGAAAAACTTTGGAATTTCGGATTGGATTGGAAGATTTTAGAGCAAATGAGACCTATCTGGTGCGGTTTTTGCCCAGGAATCGAAAAAAGCTATTTAAGTCAGCGCATGCATTGGAAAATGGAGTTATGGCTGTTACAACATCGATTCCCCTAAATTTTTACATATGTCAGAAAGCACGTTCTGACTAGAAAATTTCGAACCCAATGAGACCTATCTTGTGTAATTTTTCCCGAGGAAATAACTTCTGAAAACAGTAAATTCGGACTTAAAAGTTTTGAATCGAATGAGACCTATCTGCTGTGATTTTTTCGAGGAATCTTATGAAGGCTTTTTGAGCTACATCTTGCATTGGAAAATGGAGTTATGGACGTTTTCCTCTTCGTTCCACAGCATTTTTCAAATATTTCAGAAAAAACATTTTCGGACTTGTAAATATTTATCCAAATGTGACTTATCCTATGTGAGTTTTTTTTTTGAGAAATAGAATGAAGGCTATTTGAACCACCGCACACATCGTAAAATTGAGTTATGACTTTTTTGCCCTCAATCCCCCCTTCCTTTTTTTTAATATAGTTCATAAAAACATGTTCGGACTTGAAATTTTTAACCAAATGTGGCGTATCTTGTGTGTTTTTTTTCCGGAGGAATCGGATGAAGGCGTTTGAAAATGCAGTTATGGCCGTTTCAACCCTAAATCCCCCTATATGTTTTAAATATTCAAGCCATAACTCCATTTGTGCGGTAGCCCAAAAAGGCTTCATTCGATTTTTCGAAAAAAAAACACACAAGAAAGGTCTCATTCGGTTCGAAATTTCCAAGTCCGAACATGAATTTCTCTGAAATATTTGAAAACTGTAAAGGAATTGAGAGTAAAGCAGCCAAATAGCCTTCGCACCAAATTTCTCGAAATCACACCAAATCGTACTCATTTGTTCCAAAATTGTCCTTTGCGAACAAGTTTTTTATGAATTAATTTGAAAACGTTGGGAAGTTGAGCGTAAAATAGCCAGTTCTCGATGCTCAAACAGCTTTCTTTCGATTCCTTGGAAAAAACGTACGAGATAAGTACCATTTGATTTAGAATTTTCAAGTCAGAACTTGTTTTTTTCTAAATTAATTGAAAAAATGTAGGGGAATAGTGGATAAAGACAGCCATAACTCTATTTTCCAATGCGTGCGGTGGCTCAAATAGCCTTCATTCGATTTCTTAGAAAAAATCACATAACATAAATCCCATTTGGTTCCAATTTATCAAGTCCGAGCATGCTTTTCTTCAATATGTAAACAATTTAGGGGAATTAAGGTTTATAACTGTATTTGATGTTTACTCTTGGGCTCAAATTCGCGGACATCGAGATGATTTTTTTTATTAGACAATTGAACAACTTTGAAGCAATTATAATGCCGGAACAAAATTCAAATCCGTCTTTTGTCACTCTGAGTTGGAACTTGGCAAGGGGAGGGATAACAAAAAATAATGCAAAAAACCAATCAATTGGACGAAAGCTTGTATGCAACCAAATTGTATACTATATCATTGCACAAAACCTATAAACCAAGTAATTTTTTATCGAAAAATTCAATGAAATCAAGGATACAAAAGGTCATAAAACTCTTTCACAATTCGTTTTTTGCTCTTGAAATCTTTCGAATATTTGCTAGTTTTTTCGAAATTTCCATAAAATACTTCTAACTTTGTTTATTCCCCCCTTCGTGTTCTTAAGAAATTTCGAAGGAGGGAAAGCGGGGTGGGGGGGTGACAAATGAAGAAATTGATATTTGTTCCGGCCTAATTTTGAAAATTAGACATATTCAACCATTGAAAAACTTCGAAAAAATTTTTTTTTTTAATTTGAATGTTTGTACAGTTTTATGTCAATTTCAAAGATCTCAAAGTTGTAAAACTTTCGAAAATTAACTCCTTTTTTGAATAAAATTTCTTTTCTATTCGAGAGGTTTTCAAATTTTCGATCTGGATTAACGCCAATTTTCGATTTTATGTAATAAAGATTGTACGCAAGTTTATTGCATGCAAGTGTTTTGTTCAATTTGTTCCTACTTATAGAATTTTTTTTATTATCAACCGGATTTTAAATCGGAAAAATGATTAAATCTCAATCGGGAAAACCGGGAATTCGAAAATGGAAACTTGCTCATCATGTGCTTTGAAAAAGTACCTACTGCTAACCTAAGCTTGCCAGATTGCACAATTCTACCCGGACTTGCCCGGATATTTTGTACAAACTTCGAGAAAGGTTCGGTCTCGCCCTATTGCCCGGATTTTTTTTTTTTTAAAGGCCCGAACTTTTCCCGGATTTATTCAGTTTATTTGCATAAATATATAAAAAGCTCAAATTGAACGATGAACGATTAAAAAAGTGTTCCGAGTGTTTTTCTTTTTATGTTTGTTGTAAAATTCTTGGGCTTTACCCAAATTTGCCCGGAACCAGTCCGAAATTAGGATGTAAAATTTTAAAGCCAAAGACCCAGATTTTATCTAGATTTAGATAAAACAGCTCCCATTTGCCTGGCTCGTGAAAAATTCTTTGAAGTTTATGCGAACTATGTTAACTTAACTTCGAAATTCTGCAGAAAATCATGGAAGAAACTTTTAAGACATCAGGCCTTGATAAATCCTAAAGTGACACCAAAACGATAAAATCCAACATCCACATTTCTTCTATAATTTCGAAAAGACATCGAAATGCGTTGTGTTTTGGCTAGACATATTCGTTCGAAAAAATGTAACGCTTTGACTTTTCATAGCTATCTAGCTCTTAGTTTTTTTTCTTTAAGTTCCATGAAACAGAATTTAGATCAACGTAATCTTCAGTAGTTTCTTCAGTTTCTTCGAATGCTTCATATCAACGGATTTTGATAACACTTCGGGTGAGCTTCCAGTATCAGTAGGAGGTTTGAATCTGAAAAAAAGCAAGTGCATTGATAGCTTTTATTTTGCTTGAATTTAAGAATTAATACTTTCATGGCAATCGGGGCATTTGACATACGGAACTTCTCGAAAACATATGTGAACTATCATCGGCCTTTTCGATTCCACCAACCCCAACAGTTTGGTAACCAGATTTATGCATTCTTTAAGCTTTAAAAAAAAAAAGTTTCCTTGAAATCTTTGACAGTTTTGCGAAAGTTTTTTAAGCATAATTACAATTCTACCAGCTTTGACAATTTTTCGATTTTTCTCTATTTCTGTGGTAACTGATATTCAACCTAAGCATTGAACCTGAGAAATTGTTTTTCCATTATTCAAAAGAATAATTTTTTTTGTCTTTCTATCCATTGCGAAAAATTGTTAGCTAGATGGCAAAAATTGGTTAAACGTCTGGAAAAGGTCAGAACTTTGGTTGATTATATTTTTAAAATTAAATTAAAAAGTAAAAGTAAAAGTTCAGTTTATAAAAAATATTAATAACTCAGTTTGAAATATCGTAAAAAAGTGTACTTTTCATCACATGTATGAGAATTGTGAGCCTAACGCCTTGTTTTTAGAGCGTTTGTAGTTTTTTTTAAATATAGTTTGGAAAATTTAGTTCAATATTGATTGTAATCTTAAGTGCTATTTTTTGACTAAATTTACACGAGTTTTCCATGGTGTTGACTTCTTCACCATGTTTCTTAAGGTGTATTCCTATTATAGGTCAGTGTCTTTCAATATGTTTCAGTTCGAGTGATTTTGGTAAATTTCGGTATTTTTCTTGGTTCAGCCGATAAACTGTATAAGAAGTAAAGTAATTAGACCACATATTGGGCAATGTAATGCAAAGGCAAATGCAGAGATTTCTCAGTCAATAAAATGAGCCAGAAATAATATATTATTTTAATTGTCCCAGTAAATCTTTTCATTGATTGTGTCCAATGTAAAAAATGGAAACTGGAAAGCCTTATGCCATCTCGTTTTGAATTCGGTAAAAGTTACACCGCTCTCCAAAAGCCATATATTTTTTCTCACTGTTTGTTTAGAAAGAGCTCATATAAACATTGTAATCTATATATATAAAAATTTATGTTTGTCTGTCTGTATGTTCCCTTTAGACTCGGAAACTATTGAACCAACATTGCAAAAATTGGTATATAAAGGTTTTTGGGGCCGGGGATGGTTCCTAAAATACTTTCAAAAGGCTCCGACTAAAAGAAAGGGAGACTCCCATACAAAAATGAAACTTGGTGTGTAGCCGTTTTTAAGACTGGAAATGTTTTTCAAAATACTATAAAACCCCTTCGAATCCATAATGGTGGGGGGACTTCTTTAAAAATTAACAAAAATTTTAAACAATTCGGAAAATTTTCGTAAACTACTGAACTGATCAACGTGAAATTTTATTTGAAGCCATTTTCAAGACCGGGAATGGTTTCTATAATACTTTGAAACACTCCCAAATTCGAAATTGGGGAGTTCCCATACAAAAATTAACTAAAATTGGACACAATTCGAATAATTTTCGTTAACTACTGAATCGATCAACGTGAAATTTGGTATGTAGCCATTTTCGAGGTTATGAATTGTCTCTATAACACTTTTAGTCCCCCCCGAATCCTTAAAAAAGGGGATCCCATATAAAATTACCAGGAATCCAACTATTCCAACACTTTTTCACGTGTATTGCTTAAATCAAAGTCTTATAAACAAGTCAATATTGTTTCCACAATTCTAGCCAGTATAGTTACTTAACAACGTTAAATAACCTATGTCCACTTTCTTTCGTCATCGTGAATAGTACTTAGTTTTTAATATTATACAAGCTGTTTCAAAGCATCAACAATCGACTAACAACAATCGATTGTGTTTAAGAAGTGATAAAAGTATCCAATTATGTAAAATAAATTATATAACTAGAGGCAATTCTTTGAAAATGTTAAAAGTTAATTGAAACTGTCGCGACACAATTACTTGCTGTATCGAAAATACCCTGGCCATATTGACATAGCTCCTGGAATTGCTTTTTTTACTTGGAATTCAACCATTTTCCTGTTAAGCCCCAAAAACCAACTATCCCATTATTCCCATTATTGACAAAAAATTCATTCTTTTCTCTTTCCTTTTTCGTTCCAACAGATTAACCAACACCACCGGCCTCTCCCTCCCCTCCGAGTAGAGTAGAAAGGAACTGCTCAAAATTTCATACTGACATCAAAGCTCTCGCCACCACCCGGATGGATCACTCGGAACATCACGACTACGGCCACGGGGCCATGAATCATTCCATCAGCGGCAGCGGGGGCGGAATGGAGATGCATGGGCACCATCAGGGAGGCCATCACGGCTCGATGGATCACAGCTCGCAGGATCACACGATGATGGATCACGGATCGCACAACGGCCACGGAGCCCACGGAACCGGAGGAATGGAAGGGATGGTCCATCACATGATGTCGATGGCGGTAAGTTTAATTAGTTTCCGATATGAGGGGAGAGAGATTGCTGCTGCTGACCGGTGTGTCAACTAGCATGAATATGTGCAATTCTCGGTTAATTTGTGTATGCGGAAGTTGAATAATTCGAATTGATTTTAGGATGAATCTAGAATACGCTAGTCTGTGTCCGGTGCGATGATGAAGATATTGTTTCATATTTTCCATTAAAGAAAAAAATTGTTTACTCCATAGCGCCAGAATGTTCTTTATTGAGAGTTTACTGTTGTCCGGTATTATTGAATATGTTTCCAAATTATTCCTTTATTTATTTGCCGTGTATTCGGTTCCGAAATTGCAACCTTCGGCACTTAATTTAAATTTCTGATATCAACCAACATAAATGCATCGAAAAAAGGGCATCTGACTGCTGAAAGCATTCGTTCAACAGATACACACTACATATAAGACAGTCATAGTAATATCAAAGTCATGTGCTGATAAAATATTTCTAACAACCACAAAGCCAGTGTGACACAGTAGTTGAACAAGCTCTCGAAACTCAGTAGGTCTCTAAATCTTATGCCTATCACGTTCAACCGACCGCATCGAGAGCAGCACACTGCTTTTGGCTATGCAAATAAATCTTTGGGAGCTTTTACGACCGATTCTCACGCTCTAGTTTGTTTTTTTAGTCTCTTGCCAAAGTGTTCCAGGAAATTCTGAAAGCTCCCCGAAAATATGTAACTTTTTATTCAATTTCCTTCCGCTGCAGCTGGGTCTGCAATCGATTTCACAATGAATAAAATAAAAATCACTGGTTATAAAGTAATTTTCTACTTTTTGAAATTTGGCTTTCTACTGTTTGAAAGAAAGTATAGGAGAAATTAAGCGACCCAGAAACTTTGATGTCCTTTTTTTGCTTGAGCTCTGATTTCTACAACTTTGAAATGCTGAATTACACTTCACCATGAAAAATAAATAATAAATAATAACCCGTTACAGTCCCTAGATTGTCAATTTGACACTTTTGACTAAAAATAATTTATCTCTCTTGTTTCTCAACCGATTTTCACAAAATGTATAGTTTTGCATACCTCGTGATGTAACTCAAATATGTTTCTCAGACAATATTATGCTACAACAATTCCGTTTTCCATTATTCAAAGTCTATTTAAAAAATCCAAAAAACATGCTTCGGAAAAAGACAGGGCACTCTCTAGAGTTCCTGAGGGGACTCTCTGGAGTTCCTGAGGGGACTCTCTGGAGTTCCTGAGGGGACTCTCTAGAGTTCCTGAGGGGACTCTCTAGAGTTCCTGAGGGGACTCTCTAGAGTTCCTGAGGGGACTCTCTAGAGTTCCTGAGGGGACTCTCTGGAGTTCCTGAGGGGACTCTCTGGAGTTCCTGAGGGGACTCTCTGGAGTTCCTGAGGGGACTCTCTGGAGTTCCTGAGGGGACTCTCTGGAGTTCCTGAGGGGACTCTCTGGAGTTCCTGAGGGGATTCTCTGGAGTTCCTGAGGGGACTCTCTGGAGTTCCTGAGGGGACTCTCTGGAGTTCCTGAGGGGACTCTCTGGAGTTCCTGAGGGGACTCTCTGGAGTTCCTGAGGGGACTCTCTGGAGTTCCTGAGGGGACTCTCTAGAGTTCCTGAGGGGACTCTCTGGAGTTCCTGAGGGGACTCTCTGGAGCTCCTGAGGGGACTCTCTGGAGTTCCTGAGGGGACTCTCTGGAGTTCCTGAGGGGACTCTCTGGAGTTCCTGAGGGGACTCTCTGGAGTTCCTGAGGGGACTCTCTGGAGTTCCTGAGGGGACTCTCTGGAGTTCCTGAGGGGACTCTCTGGAGTTCCTGAGGGGACTCTCTGGAGTTCCTGAGGGGACTCTCTGGAGTTCCTGAGGGGACTCTCTGGAGTTCCTGAGGGGACTCTCTGGAGTTCCTGAGGGGACTCTCTAGAGTTCCTGAGGGGACTCTCTGGAGTTCCTGAGGGGACTCTCTGGAGCTCCTGAGGGGACTCTCTGGAGTTCCTGAGGGGACTCTCTGGAGTTCCTGAGGGGACTCTCTGGAGTTCCTGAGGGGACTCTCTGGAGTTCCTGAGGGGACTCTCTGGAGTTCCTGAGGGGACTCTCTGGAGTTCCTGAGGGGACTCTCTAGAGTTCCTGAGGGGACTCTCTGGAGTTCCTGAGGGGACTCTCTGGAGCTCCTGAGGGGACTCTCTGGAGTTCCTGAGGGGATTCTCTGGAGTTCCTGAGGAGACTCTCTGGAGTTCCTGAGGGGACTCTCTGGAGTTCCTGAGGGGACTCTCTGGAGTTCCTGAGGGGACTCTCTGGAGTTCCTGAGGGGACTCTCTGGAGTTCCTGAGGGGACTCTCTGGAGTTCCTGAGGGGACTCTCTGGAGTTCCTGAGGGGACTCTCTGGAGTTCCTGAGGGGACTCTCTGGAGTTCCTGAGGGGACTCTCTGGAGTTCCTGAGGGGACTCTCTGGAGTTCCTGAGGGGACTCTCTGGAGTTCCTGAGGGGACTCTCTGGAGTTCCTGAGGGGACTCTCTGGAGTTCCTGAGGGGACTCTCTGGAGTTCCTGAGGGGACTCTCTAGAGTTCCTGAGGGGACTCTCTAGAGTTCCTGAGGGGACTCTCTAGAGTTCCTGAGGGGACTCTCTGGAGTTCCTGAGGGGACTCTCTGGAGTTCCTGAGGGGACTCTCTGGAGTTCCTGAGGGGACTCTCTGGAGTTCCTGAGGGGACTCTCTGGAGTTCCTGAGGGGACTCTCTGGAGTTCCTGAGGGGAGTCTCTGGAGTTCCTGAGGGGACTCTCTGGAGTTCCTGAGGGGACTCTCTGGAGTTCCTGAGGGGACTCTCTGGAGTTCCTGAGGGGACTCTCTGGAGTTCCTGAGGGGACTCTCTGGAGTTCCTGAGGGGACTCTCTGGAGTTCCTGAGGGGACTCTCTGGAGTTCCTGAGGGGACTCTCTGGAGTTCCTGAGGGGACTCTCTGGAGTTCCTGAGGGGACTCTGGAGTTCCTGAGGGGACTCTCTGGAGTTCCTGAGGGGACTCTCTGGAGTTCCTGAGCTGAGCTGAGGGATCAGCTAGTAAAGGGCGAACATGAAATTTCTGCGACACCTTAAATGTCATGCTAATTTTCTTATAATGTTTAGAATCAAACCAAAATTTCAGGGTAGTTTTATACATACATTTACTTCAAAAATCAAAAGAAAAATTAGTTGATGGAGCCTTGAGTGCAAAATTGAACGGATTTTCGCTTGATGTCCTCCATCAAAGTCTTTATAGTGTCATCCGGTACCAGTTTTTCAGTTTTTTTTTTCATTTTCTTAACATGTTCTTCTCGTCTTTGAATGTCTTCTTGCTCTTCCGAAGTTCCCGCTATATTATTGCCCAGTACTGCTCCAAGAACGAAAAAAGGCGCTTCTCGAGGCACTTAGATTTGTAGATCTCGCCATATACTGTGCCCTTTGACACGAAAGGCTCACTCCTCAGTCCGCAAAACAAATGGCCCGCCAAACAAGATATTTGGAGGCGAACTTCGACATTTTCTTCTTCTTAAATTTGTCGTCCACATCGAACTTGCTCTTGCCAGTGAAAAACTCTGACTTCGAAATTTGCTTTCAATCAGCTTTTTTATACTTTTCGTCGTCCATCACACAGCACCCATATTTTGCCAGCATCTTCTCGTAGAGCTTCCGTGCCCGAGTTTTAGCCGTCGATTGTTGCCACTCATGTATGTATGTAGTTCAGCTCTCTTTTTTGCATTCTGGACGTAGCTCTGTGACATACCGATCTTTTTAGCCAAATCACGGCTTGAGACGTTGGGATTTGTTTCAATCATCCGCTTCACCTTTCCCTCCGTCTTTTTGTTCTCCGGTCCCGATTTTCTTCCAGCTCCTTTGCCGTGGTTCAACGTCAACGTCGTCAACTGCTGCTGGAATCGCTTCAACACTCTGGAGACGGTTGAATGGCGAATGTTCAATATTTTTCCCAACTCCCGGTGCGACAGGTCAGAAAATTCTAGGTGTTTGGCAAGAATTTGTTTTCTCGACTTGCGTTGGCTCACCTCCATTTTCGTTGAATCGAAAAACACGACTTCGAGTTTGACAGCATGTAAACAATACACATCAATGAAAAAGTGTGCAAAATTTGGTTGATTTTTACCCAATGGTAAAAAAGTTAAGCCCTGTTGTATGTGTCGCAATAATTTCGTGTTCGCCCTTTATTACCTTTTTGTAAAATAACAATATATCAGATCAATGTGATTTTGCAGACGTTTTTGTCCGAATGTAGCTGGTGTAGATTTGGGTACATTTAGTTTTCAAATGATTTTACACCAAGAAAAACACCAATATCCGGTGAACAGTATACAACCGGCCAGGTTATTTCGAAATATGTCCTTCGAATAGAATGTCTTTTACAGTGACGAAGTTTCGTTACGCTAAATTCGAAGGATTCAAGGATCAAATTTTCCATTCATATTTAAAAGTTTCCAAGTTTGTTTTTTTTTGTATTTCAATAAAATCTTTAAACTCCTTGGGAATGGTCCAATTTCATGATGATCGGAAATTGTGTAATTGAAATTCGATAGGAAGTTCAATAGACAAAAACGTCAAAAATTGATTTGAAGGAAGAAATTTTAAAACTAAATTGTTCTAACTTTCCAGTTCCACGGAGGCTGCAACGAAACGATCCTGTTCGATCAGTGGAAAATCGACAGCGTGCCGGGACTGCTCTGGTCCATGCTGCTCATCTTCATCATGGCGGCCCTGTACGAGGGTCTCAAATACTACCGGGAACATCTGTTCTGGAAAACGTACAACACCCTGCAGTATCGGCCTGTAACGGTCACCGAGAAGAGTAGTCCCCGCAATGGCGCCGTGGCCAACAACAATGCCAGCAGTCCAACCGGGGCCAATGGCGGTGCCGGCGGAGACGATGGGTCCCGAGTTGTCCAGTGAGTATTGCCTAAATCCTTAAAAAAAAGGACAAATGTTATCCCAAATTACCCGTTATATGGGATTATTCATGATGAGATTTTTGAAAGCTTGTGTAAAATGTCAGCCTAGAAAAATCCATAACCTGGCATCCGGTGAATGTTCCCATTCATTTCGAAATAGTTGTGAATATTGTGCGGTTTGCGTCAACGAAATTGTTCAACAGCCCAACAAGCGACCACTACTAGTCGAGTCGAGGGGAAGTTGCCAGAAAAGATTCTTTCACGCAAAAAACACGAGTAGGCATCCCTACCTACCTCAACATTCATTTTCCATTCAACAATTTTCATCTATTTTATCGCCTTTCTTCCATTCATCGCATCACCTCGTCCGGGAATGCCGCTCTGTGTCACTCCACGTGTCCACGATTCTTGGCCTGCTTCCGTTTTTGCTTGCATCATCGTCGTCCCGTACATCGTCCTGCCATCATCGTCGGGATGTCTCTCGCCATCCACACACCTCGATGGACAAATGCTTCCGATTCAATCCGCGTGCAGCATGGTCGGCGAAGTCATCCATAAACAACCGTAAGTATCAGAAAAAATTTCACTTTCATTCACGCGAAATTATTCGTGCTCATTCGGGCGGTAGAATTTGATTAAACTTCATGGAATCATTCATCACGATTTGTAAATAGATATCGCTCTTCGTTTCATTGGAAATTTTAAAACAATTTGTTTACCTGGGTTATTGGAAAGATTTTCTGTTTTCAAACTACAATTTGAAAAATGTGGTATCAAAACCCGAAGCTCTTTTAATTCCGGTTCTTAAAAATGATTCCTATCAAGTGAACGAAAATATTTTAAAAGTTTTATTAAAACTATTAACAACAACACAAACATGCATTCGAGCTAAACTTCCGCTTTCTCTCTGGTGCGAATTAATTAGCACCGGTATTCTACAGTCTCCAAAACGCTTCTCTAAGCATATTTTTGCCAGCATATGAAAATTCGCCAAGCCAAAACCAGACAGGAGAAAGTTTCTTAATTCGATGCCACGGGGGATATAAATTTTGTGCTAAACATGTTTGTTCTTATACAGCTTCCCTAGTGCGAAGACCACCCCCCAAAGTCTGTATGTACCTACATTATCAAAGGCCAAGGATAAGCCACTGATGCAGTGCTGGGTGTCAAACGACGATCTTACGGGAACAACAATACAAATTCCCGTAGCTAGCTTACCCCAATTCCCAAGTATTATTTGCCTGAATTATCAGCTAGCTTGCTATATAAGGCTGAGAGAAAAATTCTACGAATGTACATTTAATCCTTCCGGTTGATTGCAACCTCCGGCCGAGTTCGTAGAAAGTGTTATCGTTAAGCTGCAGCACCTTAAGGTAATCCCACCAGGAAATTATTTTGATCTGGTTTTTCGCTCATTGGCGGAAATTGGGCAGAACTTCCTATTAGAATGTTTTTATTTCGCCTTTCTTACAGAAAGGTATAGTTATCGGTCGATTTGTGAGATAATTAATTATGGCTCTCAGATATACCTTCATAGGTACCTATCGAATCAGCTCTGACGATGTCTGTGTATTTGTGTGTATTAGTGTGAATTTTTGTACACAATTAAAATGAATTTTATCTTCAAAAAAAGGAATTTTTTCCTCTTCAATCTATAAAAGAAAGAAAATAAAACAAAAAAGTTGAAAAACACTCCAAAAACGTGTCCATTTGGCTTGCTAGCAATATCCGGCAATAATCAAGATGATCAAACGCATGACGTCATATTTTTCAAAACGTCATAGAAACCACTGCCAAATATCCCTTAGAGTTTTGTTTTTTTTTTGTGTTCCAGTCCAGCATTTGGCCGAACAAAAATCGAAATATTTCAGGATTGTAACCCCGAAATATAGAAATGAAAATTGGATTGCACCAAGGGGTACAACCCCGAAGTTGAATGTGTCAATCATAGGGACTAGACTTTCACATCGTATATTTTGATAGCGATTGTAATTGTAAGTCCCATCCTTCACCCAACGCTAGCACAGATTGCTCTGAGAAAGGGAAAACGACACGGTTTTTTCATTCCCAGATCTTACGTTGGGCGATGAAAAAATCTCCAAAATCAATAAAAAATGACAAATTTGGAGAAATTGGCTAAATTGACCAATGAAATTATTGAAAAAATAGACCAAACCTTCAGAAAGGACAAAATTGACACAAATGATAGGGGAGATGAGGGCATAACGAGCACCTGAGGCATAATGAGAAGTCCATTTTTCTACATAAGTACGTATTTTCTTAAACAAATTTTCATGAGGACTTGTTTCGTACTACCTATAGTATTAATTTTTCACCAAAAAAAAAATATCCTTTTCATATTTACAGAAATATTAAATAATAACCAGCTAGGTTCTCAAGTGACGAAAATATTATAATTTTTGAGCACCACCAAATAAGCTTTTATGACCTTTAAATCATCTTGATCTGAAATGTACGCATTGCAACATGATCTACACATTGTTTCTAAATTTTCAGCATCATAAAATTTTTGATTTTTCACTTTAATCAATTGTAAAACGCGTTTTTACTTTAATTTGTTCACTAGAGGCGAACAGAGCACTTTCAATGAAGGCATATTGAGCATTTTCTGCCGGAGAATCTAGCAGCGAATTCAACTCGATGAAGTCAACTGAATAATAGAGCTACAGCTTAACTTGTATCGTCTGACGATTTGGCCTATTGGTTAGATGTCGGAGAGGTAATCAGTAGACTCGAGTTCGATTCCTGTTCGAGGGGATTTTTTTTGCACATACCATTCATGATTGATTATTTTTATTGTTACATTACACGGCTAATAGCATCAAAGCATCATCCGTCAAACAAAACACCAGAAACATAATGTATGAACATGTGTTAATTCTTTGAATTCTACAAACAGACCTAGATTATTTTGTTTTTGCTTTGTTTGATGAATCTACGCCTCACCGTTTAGTGCAATCATGATCATAAATGATAAATGAAGAAAAAAAAAATCACCTCCACCAGGAATCGAACTCGAGCCTACTGATTATCTCTCCGACATCTAACCAATAGGCCAAATCGTCAGACGATACAAGTTGAGCTGTAGCTCTATTACTCAATTGACTTCATCGAGTCGAATTCGCTGCTAGATTCCCGGCAGAAAATGCTCATTATGCCTTCATTTATGGTGCTCATACTGCCTCGGGGGGTTTCTCATTATGCCTCTACAGTGACTGGTTTTCAGCTTTCGGCAATTTTTTTTAAAATGCATCTTTAAACGTTTTTATCTACTTTTTCAAGTTTCATCCAATTAGACAATAGACTATTTGAGTGTCGGAACACGAAACAATGATCTAATTCACATATTACAGCTGTTCTCTATGGTTAAATAAGCATTTTCCTTAAGGTGCCCATTATGCCCTCATCTCCCCTATATTGAAAAAAAAATGCCAAAAATGATCAAATTTACTAATTTAACAAAATTAATTTATTTATTTGGTGTTCCGTCTCACGATATAACCTGTTGAACGACACTCTTCCAAAAAACAAACAAAATCTAAAACATTTTCAAAAAATTGACAAATTTAACAAAAATGACATAATTGGTCAATTTGACAAAAATAACTAAATTGATTGAGAAAATTGTCAAAAATTTCAAAAATGATGAAATTGACAAAAATTAACAAAATGTCAAAAAAGACAAAAATAACAAAAAAAAAATGATTAAAATAAAAAAAAAATACAAAATTTACAAAAAAGGGCTAAATTTACAAAAATGACAAAAATAAAAAAAAACAATGAAAAAAGGAAAAATGTGACACAATTGACAAATTTCACAAAATTGACGAAAACTACAAAAATGACAAAATTAACAAAAATAATAAAAGTGACAAAATTGACAAAAGAGACAATAATGACAAATATGAAAAAAATTATAAAATAGACTAATAGATTGACTAAAAATTGATAAAAATTACCAAAATGACAAAATTGACGACAATGAAAAAATAAACAAAAATGAAAAAAGACTTATTTGATAAAAATTCCAAAATTGACGAAAATGACAAAAATACAACGACAAAAAAAGAAAAAAATAGACAAAATTTATAAAAAAAGAAAAAAACAAATCAAAATTGGCGACAAAAATGACAAAAAAGACAAATTTAACAAAAATGACAAAATTGACGACAATGAAAAAAAAATTCAAAAATGACATAACACAAAAACGACAAAAATTTAAAAAAGAGACTAAATTGACAAAAACAATAAAAGTGACTGGGGCTTTTGATATAGGTCAGTTGGCAAGTCAGTTGCTTCCTGAGCCGATGTCCGTGAATTCGAGCCAAGAGTAAACATCGAAAACAGTTGTACCAAAAAGTTTTTCAATAACTTTCCGCCAACTGATAAAGTCGCGAATGCCTCAAAGATGGTAAAACGACTATAATTGAAACAAAAAAAAAAAATAAAAATTAGTAAATTGACGACAATGTGACAAAATAACTGTTGAATTCAATGATTTAGCAACAGGGAATTGGTTTGGAAATGAGATACCATTTATTCATTTCTGTTCGTCAAGTCCTTACAAGCTAACTTAGACCTATAGCCATAACAATCTTGTCGCTTAACCTAGGTGATTCCCAACTCTGAATCATTCCTTAAATACTATCGTATTCTGGGCTAACCACCCAGAATAAACTGCCAACACTTCTAGGTAACTCATAACCACTAGCTGTGTTGGCTAAGTTTAGCGTGCATGATGACAACATTTATATTGTTGTCATCATCATTGACCATCATTAACTGTCAAACGCTATTGTTCTCAATATGCGACTTGACTAAAGAGAACAAAACCAAAACAATCGGTTTTGGTTCGAATGTGGTCGCGAGGAAACGGGTCCGGGAGTTTCTCCGGAAGAAAATGTAAGTATCAACACCTCCCCTCAGTTCGCAAATTGAGAGTGCTGAACAGCTTCTCATGCCTCGCCCTCTGTAACGCCTTCGTGAACGCATCAGCTGGCTGATCCTCAGTTGAGATATGTCGCAAAGAAAGCTGGCCGCTTCTTATGATCTCTCTGATGAACGCGTACTTGACATCCAAGTGTTTCATCCGCTGATGGGTCCTCGCCTCCTGCAGGTACTGGATGCACGGGATGTTGTCCTCCATCAATGTGAAAGGAGTGCTAACCACACCCAATTCATCCAAGAAGTTTGTTAGCCACAAACCTTCCTTCACCGCGTGGCACAGCGCTCCAATCTCAGCTTTCGTCGATGAGAGACTGACCGTCTGCTGACGTTTCGTTGACCACGAAATCAAATTCCCGAAGATCATGTATGCATAGCCCGATGCAGATTTTCGATCATCGGAATCGTTAGCGAAATCTGCGTCTGCATACCCGATGAGTATTTCCGGTTTCGCGTTTCTGCGGTATACCAACGCCGTATCGGTCGTACCTCGAAGGTATCGCAGAACACGCTTCAGGCCTTGCCAGTGCCTATCCGCCGGGCTGGCCTGGTATTTGCTCAGTGCGCTAACCGCTGCACAGATATCTGGCCTCGAAGATGTCGCCAGATATTGGAGACAACCGATCAATTCCTTGAATGGCTGCTCGGTGATGACCTCACCATCGTCCAGCTTCGTCCACCGAACGTTGGTGTCAAGCGGTGTGCCTACGGGTTTACAATCGGCCATACCAAATCGCTGCAAAACCTTCTCGACGTATCCTGATTGCGAAATCTCGATGATGCTCTTACTGAAATCTCGCTTGATGGTCATTCCCAAGAAAGTCTTGACCTCCAGCAGATCCTTCATTTGGAATAACTTTCCAAGCTCGGTTTTTATCCAGATAACCTTTGATAAATCTTTGCCGGCAATCAGGATGTCGTCCACGTACAGGATGAGAATGAGTCCTTGCTTGCAGGATTGGTAAACGCACGAAACCAAGTTTTCGTATCTCATCGTCGAATCGCTGATTCCAAGCACGACCCGCTTGTTTCAAGCCGTACAGGCTTTTCTGCAGCCGAACCACCTTCGATTTGCCGATGTCGTCATTTGGCAACTGCATAAAGATAACCTCTTCTAAATTTCCGTTAAGAATTGCAGTTTTGACGTCCATCTGATGAACGACTATGTGGAGTTCGTTTGCCAACGCCAAGACTGTGCGAACACTTTCCATCTTGGTCACCGGAGCGAAGGTTTCCCAGTAGTCCAGTCCTGGTCTCTGAGAACACCCTTTTGCAACCAATCGTGCCTTGTAGCGACCGTCATTCTTTATGGTGAACACCCACTTCGATAGAATGGGTTTTCTATGACCTGTGGGTAAGCTGACCGCTTCCCAAGTCTTGTTTTCTGCTAAGGCAGCCATCTCCTCGTCAATGGCGATCTTCCAGGATTCCCAGTCGTCTCGGCGCTTCAATTCGTAGATGTTTTGAGGTAGCTCCTCATCAATAACAGCGGCTACGTTGGCCACGAGCCGTTGAGTAACTCCTCGAGTTCGCTGACTTCGTCTCAGTGCCGGTTCCGGATCGACGGAATTGTGTACATCATCGTCGTCCTCATCGTCTGGGAATTCTGCACTGCTTTCATAGTTGCTTTCGCCGGGTTCATCCTCAATCGCACTGTTGTTCACAGTTTGAATGGGATTAACAGGCACATCGGCTAACCGCTCGGATGTGGGTTCGGGTGATGATACTTCGGCTAACCGCTCGACAGTGTTTTGTTGTTCTGGTACATTGGCTAACCGCTCGAATGTTGATTCTGGTTCTGTTGAAATCTTGGGCTTCTCGATGGACGAGGAAAGTGGATCTACGCGGTTTTGTTCAGGCTCCATTATGCTGGTTTCATTGAAGACTACGTTTCGATGGATTTCAATGGATCGACTCGACCCGTTCTGAAGCTGGATCGAGCTTTTGCCGCTTTTCCTTCGGAATCTTTGCGTACGAAAATCCGAAGATTATTCAGCCTGGGTTTTCGATCAAACCACATTTCATAAGGAGTCTTGTTCACAACCTTTTGTTTTTTATGATTCATTTTGTTAAAGCCAAAGTCAGACAAATATTTCAGCCGAAGACTGCAACACGATTGGACTTGAAACAAAAAAGTTATTGCGGTTCAAAGTCCGCAAATTTTGTCTAACACCAAATGAGTACTTTTTACGCACTGCGTTGTGTAAAAATTACTATTATGGTAAAGTAAACATAACTTCTTCAATTTTCAACCGATTTTGATAAATAACTACTTGAAATCTTTGTTTTGAATTGACATTTAAGGTCAATAGAAAACCAGATTTTTTTAAATGTTACCATCGAGTCTAAAACTCTCGCTGAAACAACGTTTCCTCCTAATGAATGCGTTTTTATATAATTTTTACTATTACGGATATCAACAATACTGTTGATAATACGCAAACATGAAGTTCAAATGATCGAATATTTATTCACCTTTAATATGGAAAATAGAGATTTCGAATTACTGTTATTCAGTCCGAGATATTTTAATTTAAGTAAAAGTATTTTTTTTTTCAAATTTTCATAATTGGAGCATAACTTAAAAACAGTTCTAATGAGAATTTTTTGAATTTCATTTTCGGATTCAGCGCCCGCTTTCGATTAAAAATATATGTCGGTCAAAAAAGTTCACGACTTTTTTTCAAATTTTGTAAACTAGTGTTTGGGCCCAACGTTACCGAAACGTATTTTACTCCGGCGATTGTAATTTTACCCAATTACGTTTTCAATATAAACTATTTCTCTACTTCAGAGGTCAATCCGGATGAACGTCAAATTATCTGAAACACATGGTTGGGCATCTGTTTTTAAATTGTATTCTTAATTCTTATTTTCAAGTTACCATAAGCTGTAACTTCAAAAAGGATTCATTGAGATTATACTTGATTCTAAAAAAATAATAGAAACATGACCATACAGGATATTCCAGGATCCAGTAATTTAAGAATCACCAATAAGTTGCAATCAAGTTAGGATGAATATGAAAATTATGATAATTTTCAAATTCTTTTATCTTATATACAATTTTAAATGATAAATTCAAATAATTTTGGATTTACTGCGTAAGAAATTCGTTAATCATAATTTGATGATTCAGAACTAAGAAACCTTTCATTTGTTTATGATGTTGTATAATATGTATCCACATATAATTAACAAACTGTAAGAAAGGCTTCAATCCTTTGTCAAGTGTATTAAATCGGGGTTTTTAATTGTAATTCCAAATTTAAATGTAATGCAAATAAAGAAAACACATTTTGTCTATATAACATAAAAAACCATATCAGCAAGCACGGCCATAGAATCATCTCTTTCAAAATTTAAACTAAATCTCTCTCAGCCTGATGCCCAAAACCAATTAATCCGATTCCACCCGGTTTTCTTCCCAAGCAGACCGACGATGCTGTCGGCGATGCACCTGTTCCAGACGTTCCTGCACATCCTCCAGGTGACGCTGAGCTTCCTGCTGATGTTGATCTTCATGACCTACAACACGTGGCTGTGCGTGGCCGTCGTTCTGGGCGCTGCCCTCGGCTATTTCCTGTTCGGCTGGAAGAAATCCGTGGTCGTCGACGTAACGGAACACTGCCACTAGTGGTCCGCCGATCAGCAGCCGGCCCTGAGGCAAAAAACGCTGGTCATTCGCCGTTGGAGCAATCGGCGTTTTTGAAGCTCAGCCGAAGGAAACACACAAACGGTGGCGATGCTCTCATCATCAAAGCAATGGAGAACGAATGGCAAAGTGTACGAATGGAAACTCAAAATAGGAATATTTTTTTACATTTTAGAGTATATTACATAGTAGGGTATATATAAATTATAAAAAACAAAAACTGTGAATATTGCCTAAAAGACTATATAACTCGTAACCGCCTGCACTAGAAAAAAGATAGTGTTGGCGATAAAAGGTGGTTAGGGTTTTAAATTTGGTTTTTGTTTACCCGTTTTGTTCTCTTTTTAACCTGTATTAGATTAGTTATCCCGTTTATGATTCTCAACGAAAAAAAAATGTAAAAAAATTGTTAACTGTATTAAGAGTCGGGCAAGCAAGCAAGTGAGGCTCTGCCGCCAAACACATTTTGTAGCCAGTACAACAGAAACGAATACTATACATATATTCAGATGTGTAATAAAACAATATAGCAAAGTAAATTGTGCTAAACAGGTATTTAACAGGAATCGAAAGTCCAACGTGCTTAGTGCAAATAAGTGAGAAAGCAAAAACAAAAAATTGCACGTTAAACAAACACAGAAAACGAAAACACAGACGGTTAATCAAACACAAACTACAACTGCAGTAAGGCATTTGATAATACATACTACCTAGTAAGTATGTCATTTTTATTTACCTTTTTAAAACGATAACGGACCGATCCGTTTTCCGAACTGTATATCTATCTATCATCCTACCCAAACAACACGGTTAACATTTGAGGATTTGAGGTGCAAAACTCGCGACGTTGTAAATACTGCATAAAATGAGAAACCATGCAACCAGTGGTAAAAGTTTTTAACTGTGTCAAAAATGTGGTTTTGTTAGCTTTGAAAATTGTTTGAATTCAAATCGATATTATACGTTGAATTTTATCGAAAATCATAACCGAAACCAATAATCAATTGTTCTTCCTAAAGGTGTTCATAATAAAAATCCATATAAAAAATGTAGAATACCATTTGAAACATTTTTCCTTCTTACTTTGATGTTACTTTCATTGATGCACTTTTCGAGGTATAATTTGAAACATGCCAAGCAACCCTGAGTGCCAATATTTGAGAAAAAAATTAAAAACAGTACCAGACAAGCAATTTGAAAATGTAAAGAATTTATAGAATCGAAATCGACAAAAAGCACAGAATAAATAGAAAGGTTGGCAGTTCTGTATCAAAATTTGGAAAATAAGCCTTATCGATTAAGGAAAACCATTTTTACTAGATTTTCGTTTTCATTTGAATAGTTTTTTTTATGTTTACAATAACTATAGCATGACTCAAAAAATTTATAACAAGTTCAAAAGCAAACAAAACCGAAAATATCAAGTCAATGCGAAGTGATCACCTTCACAAATGAATTAATATTGAGAACAACAAAAATGCCCATTGGTTGCATGGTAGCAATAGATCTTTGTTGAAGCACACAAGATACACATACACAACTGAGCTTTGCAAAACCGAGAAAAACA
The DNA here is from genome assembly GCF_029784155.1 of Uranotaenia lowii. NCBI lineage: Eukaryota > Metazoa > Arthropoda > Insecta > Diptera > Culicidae > Uranotaenia > Uranotaenia lowii. The sequence goes on from NC_073693.1 coordinate 334,602,442, forward strand.
AACAAACAACCTACATATACCGAATTAGTTTTGTGAATAGTTTAGGACTAAACACTGCATCATAAACACTACAACCCCAAAAATAGCAACAACAAAAAAACAACATATTTTTCAAAATACAACCAGTTTGAACCGAATTGGGTTTTTTTTTTCTTAAAACGGGATTATATCACCATTTCCATTTTTTCTATTTTTAAATTGTGGTTCGGACTTGTAATCACGTGTTGCGATAGATATTCGGACATTTTTTTTGTGTAGGTACAGATCGTATGTAACCAAAAGTTCCATAAAACAGGCTCTTAAAATCTTATTAAGATTGGTTTAACAAATGCAAAGCATTCCACTTACAGCATTATTCTTCGATACTTTCAAGTTCCATAATCAAAGCTGAATAGGAGGCTATTCAGCTTTTGCATGAGACTTAAATTTTTTGAGGTTCTTGCTAAAATACTAAAAAAGACACTCATTTTTAAACGGATTTGTGCCAATGTAAGAACTTAACTACACAATTAACACACGACGTATTACAGGACACGACACTTAACGTTCTTACAAAAAGAAAAAAGAATTCAAAATTACCTTTTTGTGGACCGGTTTCGGGCTTGATGTTGCCCATCTACAGGACGATGTTCGACTGATCACACGAAGAAATTACTAGCAGGATCGCATTACGAGTGTCGTAGTATTCGTCGAAAGATGGTTCCTTTATGAGAGTTTCCTATTGGTAAAGTTGAAAAGCGGCGACATAATTGATGGGTCATCTTCATTTATCAGCGGTTTCTCGTACTAATGAACATCGACTCCCATGCGTTCAAATGTGAGGCTTCTCTTACATATTTCCTATTGATCACTTTTTCCCAGTTTGGAGTGATTCATTTCCGTTGCGTGGGCGGCTACGCTGGATTCATTGACCCTGTTGTTGTCTACAGCATTCCTATGTACACTTTAAATTTGCGACGAGTTTGGCCAATGTAAACAGCTGAGCAACTCTCACAGGGAATTTCATAGGTTCCAGATCTCTCATCTTGCGGAATCTTGCGGAATCTTATCCTTCAAGGAGACCAACCGATCCTTAAGGGTGTTGCCGCGCTTGTATGCTGTTTTCAAACCGTGTTGAGAAAGGATTTTTCTATTAATTAGTTTAGGGTGGAATGGCAGGCTAACTCTGTAGGGCTCTTCTTTTTCTGGCCTGAAAGTGGGTGCATCACTTCGGTACCTTTTTCGGGCATGTTGAGGAAAAATTCGTTGTCAAAACCGTTCAAAAACCTGCCTCAAGGATTTTAAGCTTTTCCTTTTCAAATTCTGCCATTTCCATAGAAATATGGTACAGGCGGTGCGCCATGGAATGGATGGCGGCTTGTTTTTGCGAACCAACGTGGTTGGAATCTGCTGTTATGTATCGGTCGGTTGAGGTTGGTTTCCGATATATTCCGGAATTGATGGTGTTGTCCTTTTTCCTTGAGATTAGAAGGTCAAGAAAAGGAAGTTTTCCCCCAAATTCTTTTTCTACTTTTAATTTTATCGACCTGTGTTTGGAGTTTAGAAGCTCTAATGTCTGCGTGAGATAACGCTCCTTTACCGAGGCAAGGATGTCATCGACGTAGCGCCACCCGACACGTGGGAAAAGTCTTTCGCTTTTCTCAAAATCTGCTTCCAAGTCGCTCATAAAAACTTCCGCCAAAAGTGGAGAAAGTTTACTGCCCATGCTCAGACCAAAGGTTTGTTTAAAAAACTTACCCCGAAATACGAAGAAGTTTTGCTTCATGCATACTTCTGCAACTGCAAGGTAGGCTTCTTTTCCGTTGGGAGGCACCCGGCGACGTTCCAAGTGCCCCCGTAAGCTGTTGAAGGCATCTGAGGTTGGTACACTGGGGAAAAGTGAGGAGACGTCGAAGGAAACTAATATTCCGCCTCGACGCATTTTAAATCCTTTGAGGCGTTCGACCGGTTCCACTGATTTTTTTACACTCTTGCAATGTTTCACAGGGTACTTTTTCATTTCTTCAACCAACCGTGCTGCCATTTTCACCGTAGTTGTACTTATATTTGAGGAGATGGGTCGCATAGCTATCGGCTTTTTGTGGATTTTCGGCAAGCAATAGAGAGAGACGACTTTCGGGTTCAGAACAAGAAATTTTCTTTCTAGTTTGACATCACCCATCAGGAGGGTGACTTTCTGTCTCACGACGTTAGCCTCCTCTATCGTCGTATTGAGTGGAACTTTTGGTTCACCATTTTTCAAAACACATTCCTCATATGGATCATTGACTATCATGTCTCGAACTCTGTTGTCGTTATCCTTTTCTGTCCATGATAACGACCGCATTGCCTTTATCTACGCGGGAGTAGACATAAAGATTTGGAATCAAACATCAAAACCTACCGTTTCATGGCCACGGAGCAAGTGTAATACCCGGAGAAAGGAAACTCCCTGAAAGAAGATGATGCGTTAATCGAATCCATGCCTGGTGAATCAAGCACCGATTTCTGCATTCGGGCTCGAACTTTCCAGTCAAATATTTAGTTTCTCCACATCCTCTTGCTGCAGGATGAGTACGTGATAGCTTTTGAGCCTCACCACACGTAAAATATTGCATGTTCTGCCGATTTCTCCGCATTCCGGGCAATATGGCGAGCTGATAAGCTTAAACCGATGAAAGTATTGCTGTTAAGATTCGTCTCATCGAAGCAATCTATGAGATGAATAGCAACACACGCATGATGTTTGTTTATAATAAACAAAGAATTCATAATTGTAACCATGGAAATAATTTAGTATTTAAGGTAGCGAATCATTAAAAATAAAGTATTTCTAGTTCTACCACCAACCAGAACAAGTCTCTCGTTTCCATTGCCCAAGTGCTGCTACAACAGGCTATGAGTCCAGCACTGATGGAAAGGAGAAGAAGTGGAAACAAGAGTAGACAGTCATCCAGCAACGAAGCCGAAGGAAGGACAACGAGCCAGGAACCATTGGAAGGTCATCAAAACAGAAACCAGAGTCACTGGCAGGTACTCGGCGCTGAGCCAGGTCGTTATGCCAGGCCATTGGAAAGTCGGCGGACCGAGAGCCAGTTGGAAGGACGTCGTGCCATTGGTGAGGCGTCGAGCCAAAAGAAGAGCGTCCGGCCCGAGCCAAACAAGGTCGTCGGATCAAAGCCACTGGGAGGTCGTCGGATCGGTGTTCTGGAAGCTCGTTGGGTCGGATCCATTGGAAGGGGACCAAAATCCATTGGAAGGTCGGCGAATTGGGAGCCAGCGGAAGGTCGTCGTGCCACTGGTGAGGCATCGGCCCAAAATAAGAACGTCGAGCCGTATCCAAACCACATTCGGACCGGTGTCATAGAAAGTCGTTGGGTTAGAGCCATTTGGAACAGAATTACTGGTAGGTCGATAGACCGGAGGCCTTGAAAGCTTGGCGGGCCGGTATCTTGGAAGATTGTCAAGTCAGGAACCAGGAGGTGGTCATTGGGCCGAGCGGGGTACCACGGAAGCTCGTAGGACTGGAAAGCCACGTGAAGGTCGTTGAGCTGGACCCATTGGGAGGTCATCGGACCGAAAGCCACTCGTCGGGTCGTCGTGTCAGATCCCGGTGGAGGTCGTTGAACTGGTGCCATGAAAGGTCATCGAGTTGCAACAGGGCCCAAGAGCATGTCCCGGTGCGTGCGTTGAAGAGGAGTAGCCCTATCTTCAGGAGGAGCCGCCGGAGGCAGTAAGAAGACTGCGGAATGCGAGTGTTGAGGAGTGTTCAGATTCGTCTCATCGAAGCAATCGATGAGATGAATAGCAACACACGCATGATGTTTGTTTATAATGAATAAACAGTTAATAATTGTAACCATGGAAATGGTTTAGTATTTAAGGTAGCAAATCATTGGAAATAGAGTATTCCTAGTTTTATCACCAACCAGATAAAGTCTCTCCTTTCCACTGCCCAAATTACCCGAAAGGAACAGTGTCGGGTAGAAGTTGACCTCTCCATACTTCCGATTCACCCAGTCTAAAAGCCTAAAAGCCACAGGATTAGCCTATGCGTCCATCTTGCGTTGCTTGATACGTTCCAATGCTCCTGCCACTTGAGCATTAATCCTGCTCGTTGAGCTTTACGCACTGCTCTAACAGCTCTTGCTACGTAACATTTTTTATCCTCCGCCCGATTGATGTCTATGGGAATCGATGACAAAATCTACATCTGTAGAGATGTTGTATGCACAACAAACTCGCATAGCTATTAGCTAATCCGTAGTTTGGATCTATTGCGCCCACCTCTAGGATAGAGTTCCGTATCGTAGTTTCGACAATGCAACGCTCGCAAGGAGCTGTGTCTTGCTACTCTTCGGACCATGGCAGTTCGGCATAATCCAGGCCAATGAGTCGGTCGATGACTTTCGACGCACTATCACAACAGTATTTAACATGTGCACCAAAACTTTAGCGGCTGTCGACTATTACTCCGAGGTTCTTTAGCTGCTGTTTCGAAGATGTAGTATGTCCTCAGTCCTCAGTAATCGTCATGTGCGGCAAAACTTTTTTGTTGATTACGAACAGATCTTCGGGTTTATGGTGGGTTATCTGGACTCCTTCCATCCAGATGCCAACCATTTCTACAGACGTTGCAAGGTCTTCTACCTCCTCGATTGTTTCGCTGATGATCATAAGCACGATTTCGTTTGCAAATCCTACTATCTGCACGACTCCTGTTAGTTTCAGAGTTAACAGTATGGAACCCTGTGGAACACCCGCTGTTAGGGCAGTAGAGCGTAACCCAGTTTCGGTTTTGTAGTGTTTAGGGAACACGCATCCTCTGAAGCGCTCAAGTAATAGCTTCCCAGCTAGCGTTGTTGAAGGCATTTTCAACGTCGATCGTCACAATGGTGCAATGACGAACACCTGTCCTCTTCTTTTGATAAACGCGTTTCGCGTACTCTGTCACCATTCGGATGGCGTCCAGTTTGGATCTACCTTCCCCAAAACCGAACTGTCTGATCGACAGTCCACTTTCACCCTCTGTGCATATAGTAAGTCTGTTGAAGATTATCCTCTCTAGTAGTTTCTCAAGGGTATTTAACAGACAAATAGGCCTGTTGGATACCCTTGAGAGGTTTTCCCAGTTTCGGTAGAAACACCAGCTTCGCAGTTTTTCACAGGTTGGGATCCCTCGTCGAGCGACTTTTGTAACACCACTCTGAAAATATCTGGAACGGTCTGTGCCGCCACCTTCACTACTGAATTCGGGATTCCGTCCGGGCATCGGGCCTTATTCACCGCAAGTTTCTTAGTGATGGCCATATGTTCCTCGTTCGTTACTGGAACGATGTCGTGGACTACTGCGTCGTACGGGGCTAGCGCTAGCGCATGCTGCGAGAAAAGGGGCACCACGATCTCCTTCAACTTCTCTGGACACTTTTGGCTCGGCGACCTCGGCCACCGAATCTTGCTAGTGCAACTTCATAGGCTAGGCCCCACGGATTGTCGTCTACGCTTTGCTACAGTGCTCTGTATCAGTTCTTCTTGCTCGTCCTGATTGCTAGCTTGAGTGCTACCCTGGCTGCTCGATAAACGGACCTTTCGTTTCTCTGTCGGCATCGTTTCTCGCCTGTTGAGCTCGCCGCCTAGCCTAAAGGTGACTAGCACGCTGCTCGACAATTTCTGAGGTTCACCATGTTGATTCCGGCTTAACCTACTACTACTACCAATGCAAGTTACTATTACGACTGTCAGTTCGTCGTGACCTTCCTATATAGCATTCAAACTCAGTTCTACGTTTATTCACAAAATGCTGTACAGCGAAGAGTTTCTCGTCGATAAACACGATATTCATAAAACTTTCCGTCCACAGCCCTCTTTAGAAATAGCTTCGCTCTTTTTACCCTACATTCTTTTTACCTCATCGAAAGGTTTTGAACACTTTGAATCTTGTAATATTTGCTCTGAAGTTTATCTCTCAGATTTCCACGGGAACTTCGATGCAATGGTTTAGCCAAGTTTACTAATCTAAAGGTAGACTGTCATAAGGTTCACCTTGCGATCATGTCTAACACACACACCCTCTTGAACTTTTTTCTAAATCTCAGAATTTGTTCAGGACGATTTCTTTCCATTTCCAACAACATTTCCGTATTATTTTTGTCGTTTTTATTTTAATTTGTTTCAGCGTTTAACAAGTGTGTTTTCATGAACATTTCTTTTCACTATGGCGATTTTGATTATATGAGACGAACGAAAACAAGAATGCACGCTCGATCTTTATAAAATAGAAAACAATCAGATTCAGATATTTCGGACCGCGCCAAATATTTCGCCTATCGTACCAAAGCATAGGTAAACAGTTGAAAAAACAAACTCTATAAAGCGCAGCAAAACCTTAAAAATGTTCTCAGAGCTAATGGAAGAATTGTATCGGTCTGTCTGTACGTGTGTGAATGGTTTTGCTCCGTGTTTCGGCTTAGCTCACAGAATATCAGGCATCGTTTTGTTTTAGTCACTCATCATTATTAAAGAACATGTGTTTTTGTTTTGTTTTAACAATTTAGGCAAGTTTAAGCAAATTTCTTCCGTTTTTGTTTTGATTTTCTTTGTTCAGTTTTACAGCAAGTAACAATTCTTATTTTTTTCTTTTCGTACGCTAAGCCATTGATTATTATTTTAAAAATAATTTACGACGTATTTTCCGCATGTTTTTTTTATATTACTTTATTTGTGGTTGTTTTTCCTCTAGTTATTTATTTTCAGCAAATGGTATATGAAACTACGATAAATGACAGTTTGTAATCTTTTTTCGCAAAACTTTAATCTCTACGTTCATTTTTTTTAAATTTGCATTTTGTTGTTTTTTCATTTCTTTCCATTTTTATAGAAGACAAATGTAAATAGATTATTGTTTCTCAATATTACTTGTTGGTTGCCGCTTTGAGTTATGCTTTTTTTTAAATTTTGTATGGCCTGGCTTTATATCAAGCCTGGCTCTGAGTTGTGCTTGTGTGTCTTGGACGCTTAAAGGCTATGTTCATTTTTTTTTCATTATAAATGTATAGATATAATAAAGGTAGGTGGTTTAAATATGTTTTAGTTGTCTTCATATGGTCTCGGTTGGGGTAGGAAGGGCATTTTCGGGTTTCTTTAGATTCTAAACTCAGAGAAATGCCAACAACTAGCTTTGCATTTGGGCTCTGAACATTTTTTTTTTTATTTTTTTTAATCAAAATAATGATACAAACGTGAAAAATTTTGATTCTAATATTGAATTTTGATTCTGAAATTTTAACTGAATTATGTTTAAAAATTTATTTTTTACCTCATTTGAATCAAACTATAATTTTTTTTGACTCTGAAATTTGACGGAAAATGCAAAACGAGTTGTCTTCAAGAATAGTGTCGAAAGACCCCGGGGGAAAATATTCTGATAAAAACAAATGAAAAGGGAAAAATCTACTTGAAGAACCTATCTTTTCAGATAAGTTGGTGAAGAAAATGTGACAAAGGTTGTCCTGAAAACAGTTGCAATATTTCTATATTGTAATATCAGTTGACCTTACTTTCACTTACACCGATAATTATTTAGTAAAAGTTGTAAAAACCTACTACACATTACTTGAACGCGATTACGGTTGTTTGCTTTTTCAATAGTAAATCTACATCTTAAATTTCTCACTAGTTTACCTGTCCAGTCACGATTTTTTTCTTGATTTGTTCTAAAAAGATCGCGTGTACGTCATCGCTGAAGAGAAAAACTTCTAAGTTTGATCTTTCAGTACAAAACTTTTGACAGCCATGATCTCGAAAAGTGCTAAATGCAATAAGGGGAAGTCCTGCTAATTAGCTCGTTTCGCATGACCTTGATTTACATGATTTTACTTATCGTTTTGTGTAAAGCATATTTATATTGGCTTTTTTGAAAAATCTTCTAAACCGTTACCTGAACATTCTGCACAACTGTTGAGTATTCGATTTTCGATGGCACCAAATAGAATGCTGGGTAGATCTCCGATCCACACGGACACTTGGTAGCTGAAATAAGAATTAAACCATGTAAGAACAAACATTTACAAAAAATCCATATCACTCAAAACCTACCCATGACCCAATTAAAGCTGCCCAGCTTGGCCGTGCATTTGGGACAGTACAACCGACCCTGGGTATTGTGGAAAATATCGGTCATCCAAGCGAGTGGTTCCGTGAAGTAAATCTGTCTACAGAGCCCGTCCTTTTCTGATGATCGATTGCTTTGGTCACTGCCGATTGAACTTCTCCTCAACTGCTCTGCCAAATTCGGTACCGAACATTCCTTCACCGGTATCGGTCCAACGGCAGCAGAATTCACTTCCGATTCTGATGCGGCCTGTATTTCTTCCGCATTCGAATCGCTGCCACCTGCTGCACCTTCTACGAGAACCTCTTCATCTTTTTTGCCAGATGATTCATCCGGTCCTTGAGCTTCTTCCGGTTTTTGATCTCCCGATTCTGCTTTTCCATCTCCTTCTTCCTTCTCATCTTCTCCCTCTTCCTTGCCACCCTCCTCACCAGTGTCACTTTCGTCGGCATTGTCTATGCTAGCGGCGTAAGGCATGTCGCCCAGCATAGGCCTTCGGGCCGGAGATTGTCCCGGGGGCCTAGGCTTATGGGCCAGCAGTGTGCTTTTCGAAGCCACCACCCGGCGACACTTGCGGCACCGGTACACGATCGGTTCCGGTGTTTCCTGCGTTACAGCCGGATCTGGCTTTACCACGTCCATGCAGTTCACTGGCAGGCGTTTTGCTGGAAAAAGAAAACATTCTGTTATTTTCTTGATCCTGATCTAAGTAGAATATGGTTTAAAAAATTCCGAGTCATGATTCTCATCCTGATGCCGTTCTTGATATAGGATCCAGATCCTTTTCCTGATCCTAACCCCTGTCCTGGATCATCATGATCTTTATCTAAAAATAAATTTGATCGTAGATCCTGTTCCAGATACTCTGTATATTGGACAGTGATTCTGATCCTGGTTTAACCTGTAAATCTCAGCTGTGAGATTGTTTTGGAAAATAGGAATTTCCTTTCTTTTATCTATATTTGATGGCCCTATTGAACTGATAAACCATTCCAAGATTCATTCAAAGAGATGTCCGTGTTAGTGTAAACCATTGCAGAGCCTAAGTAAAATCTATTATTTCGAGGATTTTGATGTTTTTTTATTTGTGACTCAAGTGCCAAAATCATCTATTTTGAGTCAAGCCATGACAAACGATGTATCTGGTACAAAGTATGCGGTAAATTTTTTGCTATTTTTTTCTATTTAAAGGTTTCCATTTTTTTAATGCGCCAACCTTAATTTTGAAAGGTTGTTTGACGGTCGAGATTTGATCTTATAACCGTTGGCTTAGAAGACAAGGACGCTATCCTTTAGATCGAAATCTCACTAAAAGTCGACGAGCTTTCCATTTAACCGTTTATGAAGTTCAAAGTTTTTATACGGCTCTTTGGATAAGGAAGATATAAGTCAGATTTAATTGTCTTTCCATGCCCCTTTTTGCCCGGACAATCGCAACAACGAAAAATCGAGCAAAAAAATTGTATTCAAAACCCACTACAAGGTACTTTTGACATCAAGAATAAAAACCGTTGATGACACCACTGCTGGGTGCCTAGCGAAGCATTGTAATATCACTTTTCATGCTATCGTGGGGCACAAGCAGTGGTGTCAATTGAATTCATGGTTTATCAATCCAAAAAGACATACACCTGTTGAACAGCTAATAACTTTTTTGTCTAAAAAGATGCGAAGTTGAGATATTCGACAAAGTTGTTCAGCGGAAAATTTCCTGTAAGAAATTTATAAATTGGCACAAAAACCATTAGCAGGCTCGGTTCCACAGAAGAAACAAAAATGATGTTGATTTTTCAGTACAACATGTACAATTTTCCCATACAAACCTTAAAGTTCAAATTTACTCATGTAAACGTTACTTAAAAATTCTGCAAAAAATCATGGATGGGTTTTGGACCAAAACGAAGCTTTCAAGACCCCAGGGTTTGACAAATTCAAAAAAACCCCAAATCGACTCAGTCTAATGTTTCAATAACTGTTTCGAAAGATCATGAAACATTCCGTCAGATTTTGTCAATCACCTCTAGTTTTGGTTCTATGGCTCGTATAATTCTAAAACTGCAGCTCAATGAAATAAAAAGCCTACATAAAAACTAGAAACTGATTAAAAATATATTTTTATCCTGAATTTTATGAAGGATCAAGATTTTACCTAGATTTTCGAATTTCAGAGATACAATGCTTTAGTTAGAAGAAAAAAAGTTATTAGTCAATTTTTTAAGAAAATTCAATTGAAAATGCTATAACTATTTCATTTCTGACATCACAAAAGGGCATTTTGAATTTTTTTAATATTAATGTTAATATTAGAAGAAAAAAAGTTATTAGTCAATTTTTTAAAAAATTCAATTGAAAATGCTATAACTATTTCATTTCTGACATCACAAAAGGGCATTTTGAATTTTTTTAATATTAATGTTTTTAACTCATTTAACTTCTTTATAGAAGACTGCAAAACGTTTTGTTTTCAATAAAACCTGTGCGAGTTTTTAAACACTCCCAAATTACTTAAAATCATAGCAATTTTTTAAATTATTTCTAAAACATCGAAGAAAAAGGAAAAAAAATATAAAAAAATGTGAACATAATTTCTCATTTTATTTACTCTCTTTGTTAGCTTGTTACTATGTTACTATTCCAAACAAATGATTCAAATTTCAATTCATTCGATTCAGATTTATTGAAGTTCTAATATAAAGAGAGAATAGAATAAAATTTAGAAATGAAATTCTTGAACTACAATTTACAATGAGAAATGAATTTGAGAAGTGATTAACAGCAACATGATATTTTCGAATCATAATTCTGAAAAATATAACATGATCAATAATTGTTTTAAAATCAGTTTTAAGTTTATTACAATTATAATCAAAATAAAATCTAAAATATTTGTTTCTCGAACGTTTAGTTAAGAAATGAAAATCATTTAAATTTCGTTTCGATTAACTTTCATTAATATGAAGAAGCCCATGAAAAAAAAAGATTGAAAAGTTTCTTAAAAATCTCTTCTATTCAACAACAGGCCTAAATCATTTTTAACATTTATAACAAGAAATTTCTTAATAAGATCATAAAGTTTTCCTGATATACAAAGTAAAAAAATAAGCCTTTATCAACATTCTCTCACATGGAAAATTATAGATTCGAAGATTGAAGTTGTATCAAAGATTATCGAAAAAAAATAGAGAAGAGGTTAAAAAAGTTAAAATTAATTCTCTAATTTTGAAATTTTTAATAATATCTTAAACTAAGTTCTATGAGTTCATATTGTAAGAAAAGGGGCTACACCTACCCCCTCCCCCCCCCATTCCTCTTTAAAAATGCAGGTTTATTCACGTGGTATAAAAGTTTTTTTTTATTGTTTGATTTTTGAGAATTTGTAAAAGCACCCCCTTAGCGAGCTCTAGGACCGTCCCTGACCCCCGATGCCACTTTTGATTCTCAAAAAGTAGGCTTTAAAAATATTAATGTACTGATTACTTCCATGTTTCCTTTGGTTTCAAGAAACGAACTGGAAAAAAACAATCCAGGCAAGAAAAAAGTCTTTTAAAACAGTTACGAAAAAGCTTACTCACTTTGAAAACTCCCTTAAAAATGGTCGAAACAAGATAAGGCGGCATCCATAAATTACGTAACGCAAAAAATGCACTTTTTTGACCCCCTCCCCCCCGTATGTCACAAATCGTAACGCTTCGACATACCCCCCTATGAAAATTACGTAACGCTGACAATTAACCCCCCCCCATCTTTTCATGATTTTAAACACTGATTTTCCAAGGTAAAAAAAATATAACATAATTTTTTTAACGTTCTTTAAAACAAAATTATTATCCTTCCAAATTGCTTCTCAGTACACACTGATGATAAATCTCTGATAAAAAAAAATTAATTGTCTTATTACGAGTTTCTCTGTGCTTGTTAACTGGTGATCTATCTTGTTTACTTTATTTTTTTCAAGATAGGATTGAGTTCTTGGGGGTAAATGTACATAATATTTGGTTTTCAACGGTTATTTCACGGATATCCAATACACGTTTAGTCTATCTTTGAATCTTTAAATAGGAATGGTTACAGATTGTATCCCATTTACCCGAAAACCATTGCCCAGAATGAATTTTTCCCAGAATGACAAATACCCGAAATCAAACCCCAGAATGAACCATTTCCCAGAAAAAAATTCCCCAGAATGCACCATTTACCAGAAATTTTTTTCCCAGAATGGACCATTTCCCAGAATTTTTTTCCCCAGAATGAAACATTTACCAGAATGGCACAAATCCCAGATTTTTTCCCCTAGTATTTTTATTTGTTTTTTTTTCTAATGAATTCTTGAATATTTCATATGATTCGAAATTCATTTTTTCAAAATGATTTTTTAAATGAAACTACGACTTTGAAATTTTCCAACGAAATTTATTTTATAACCAATACTGTGCTTTGTTTATGGTTTGGGTACTTTAATTGATTCAATGCTTACCATGGTCCTTTAAAAAACCGTTTTGGTATCCGACTCCTCACGCTGCGCGTTCGAACTTGAAAGACGTTTTGTCCTTCACGCTGTCGCGTGGCGGACGGGGCTAAGGGATCACCCCTAGCTTTCACGCAGACCTAGGAAGCCCCGGCAGACCTAGACCAATGTCTTAGGGCCGCCGCTTCCGACGGCGGGTCGGCGGCCTCCTCGGATTTGGGAGCTTCGGCGGCTTTGTGCCGCCTCAGCCCCTTCATCCTCGTTGGTTGCGGCTTTGCCGCAAAACAATAAAGTTATGAAACCCCATTTTTTTGTGACAATTCTTTTTTTTTAAATAATTTTTAGTAAGGATAAATGTTTTCAATTTTCTGGGGAATGGTTCTTCTGGCGAAAAAATGTCTGGTACATGGTTCATTCTGGTGAAAAATTTTCTGGGAAATGGTACATACTGGCGAAAATTTTTCTGGGGAATGGTTCGTCTGGGGAAAACAATTCTGGGGGATGGTTTTTTCTGGCGATTGGAATTCTGGGGATTTACATTCTGGGCAATGGTTTTCGGGTAAATGGAGTACAACCATGGTTACAAACCAGTTTCAATCTTGTAAAAGCTTACAAATTTTAAGCTGATTTTGGATTGCTTATCATTCAGCAAAAATTGCATGATCTGAAAAAAGCTGCCATTAAACCTAAATTTTTAAGTTTAATTATCGTTACGTAACGACGAGCATACCTCCCCCCCTCCCCTATGTCACAATTCGTAACGCTAAAGCTTACTCCCTCCCCCCCCCTAGGAGCGTTACGTAATTTATGGATGCCCCCTAATAAGCATTTTTCATTTGGTTATTATAAAACCGTTATAAAACGACCGCTATAAAATGTCATAATAAAACCATAATAACACTTCCGAATGCTAGTTAGCTGAATCTGTGTTACTTGGGCTAATGTTGAGGTTAATTGAGATTGTTTCGCGAAAATAAGGGCATAACGAGCATCCGGGGCATAATGAGCACCCTTTTCAACGAAAATATGTAGGTAGATACATCCAACGATGAGGTTGCAAAATTTCAATGCCGCTCGGCGCCAACTCTATGCCAAAAAATGCTCTGAAATGCATTGGACCAAAAATGATATGATTGGAAAAGTACTAATGGCATAAAGACTCGAGCTCTCGTTCAAAATGGTGCATGACCACTACATTTAAGAAAACAAGAAAAAATATTTTATGGGATTTTCATTCTATTGGTTTACTCAAGCATGTAAAGTAGTAAAGCATGGCTCAGTGAAAATGATTGATTTTCGGAACATTGGTGTGTGATTGATTTTTAGTTTTTCTTTTATACTGTGAACAGATATTAACGATTCATTTTTTTTTGTGGCGTTTAAATAGCTTGGGGAGCTGTCGCTGGAAATGAAAATTAGAGATAGTTTGGAGAAGAATTTTTTTTAAAGTTTAGAGTAGGAAGCATAGAATAAGCGTAAGCGATCATGAGACGTTGGTTATGCACCTCATTATATCCATTCTGGCTGGATATGGACAGAATGCAGTTCAAGATAATAAACCAACACCTCCTGATACCAGTTGGAGGAAGGACAAGGGTGGGTTCGAGACTGGCCTCTACTTACTCCCCAAGCATCTCACCTGTCGGCAACTTATGGCATTCGAACCCAAAAGTTTTTCTTGCCGATACCGGGAATCGAATCCAGTACGCCTGGGTTACCAGACTCGCGCCAGCCTATCCACTAAACCACATCAGCGCTATATACTGTGAACAGAGATTAACGATTCATTGAAACAATATTATTTTTATTCGAAAGACACAACAAGTTTTCTAAAAGTTATGGCCCATCGCAGTTGTAAAACTTATTTTTGAAATTGATGATATATTTCAAAACGTTTTTGCAAATTTCTTCCAAACATTGAGCATGCAAAATGTTGTGATTGATTTAGATTTAAAAAAAAATTGTTAGAATTTCCAAATCTTAGGTATTAACAGCGATTTTCTAAAAAAAATACTTTGAGTACATAAATTTGGTTTTTGCTAATACGCAGGAGTCGTGTTGAAATATTTTATGAACTACTCAATTTTTTTATTAGATTTTTGTGGTTTGTTGTAATTTTTTAAGCTTGATAAATTTTTAGGTGCCGTAAATTCTTCATCATAGAATATTTACAAAATATTTCAGTAAATCCATTTTTATGTCATTTCACTATTTTTCTAAAAATTTATTTAAATACATAATATAACTCATATGACAAACTGATTGCTGTACATTTAATAGAAATGCTCATATTTTGTTCCATTAAATTTATCCAAAATAGATTCTGACATGATTTTTCCAGCAACACACTTTTCAGGTTTCAGATGTCACAGATGGAGGAACCCTTACATGCATACATGCATACATACATGACGTGATTAAAAATATCATAAGCGTAAAAAATCTAAATGTTATTTCAATTTTCTTCATTGAAGGGGGTGTGCTTTAATTTGTATTTCACTTTTTCAGATAATGCACATTCTAAACATGGCCCAATAAATTTACCATCTTAACACAAATATTTAAGGATTAAATAATAAACACTTTACCCTATCATATTGTTTTAATTTATTTAAGGTTCAGTTTTCAGAATATATTGGAGAAAAAAAGAATTTGAAAAAACGACGGCTTACATTATTTGTCTGCATCTGGTTATTATCGAGAATTCAAATATTCCATCGAAATAATTTTACTATTCATTTAAGTTGTCCGAAGCGTAGGTAGCTTTAAAAATTGTAGATTTAAAGTTCTATAAAGATTTCTTTAAATGGATAATAACTTTTCTATTCCTAAAATTATTCATTCTCAGAAATAAAACATATTTGCCCTTATTCTGCGCCGCGAGTGCCGTGACGATAGTCGACTCACCCAAGTCACTCTATTCCAGTAGTCGGTTTAGGTGAGGAACGTCACTTCGGATGAACTTTTTGAGCTCTTACCCCATTCTGGTCTGGTGACAATTGTCGGTACCTTTTCAGGTGGCAACGAGAGAGAAATTGAACGGAAAATTTATACAAAATGGAATATTTTGGTTCTAAGTATTTATTTACAATGAAGTTTGATAATTTTGAACACAATCAGATTGCTCATGCAGTTTTTCTGGGATTAAAATTCAAAATTAAAAAGCTCGCGATTGCTGGATAGTTCTCGTTTTCATTTTTCAAAATTTCGGGGAATCTTTCTATAATTAAATCAGCTTGTACCGTGAAAGCACCACCAATGGCCGCGCACTTTCATTCAACTTAAATTTTTATCTTCTCCAAAATTCAACAACGAAAATATAACTTATTTTTAGGGCGACTTATAAATACTCAACATATCACATATGACTTATAAAAAGAGACGGCATATTTCATTATAGCATTTTTATTTGTGATTAAAATTATATAGATTCGTTTAATAATGCCCCTATCTTAAAAAATATTTCTAGCCAACAAACGAGAGAAAAACATGAGTGAGGGTTATTTGTCAGAAAAGACTGCGTCCAAGCTTTAGACCAAATAAAAACTGAATGATAAACTTAAACCTCAAATATGGAATTTAAAATTCAACAAGAAAACTAAAGAAGAAATCTTATCTAAAAAATGGTTCTGAGATTTGCGTTCTATCCTGAAACCGTATTCTAAAAACTGAAATCTAAAACCTCAATCAGAAAGTGTAATGTGATATCTGATTCGGAATTGAAATTTATAATCTTAACATTAGATCTTTTGAGGGGTGATATAATCAGGACAATTTTGCCAGAAGCATTCGCATCTTTTTCGGTATGTAAACATCCTGCCAGGTGGATGCTGGAAATCTACAAATGAAAGTTCAAAGTTAGACATGATGGAAAGAGAACTTTTTGGATGATAAATTTAGATTTATGCTAAAATATACGGTGATAAAACATAAAAATACTTACTGATCGGTATACGTTCGTGGTTCGGGTCCCTTGCCATGTTGTTCTTTCATCAGAATCCGATTCCAGCATCTTATCCAAAGGAGCCGTAAAAACGCAATCTTTCGACGGTTTGGTTTTTCCGTTATTTAAAATGTTAGCTTGATGCTTTAGGCCAAACTGCTCTATATTTTCCTGGAACACAGGCTTTTCAAGGAATGGCTCTCCCAGAATGCACAATCCACAGTTGATGTCACTGTGGGAAGTGAGTTTTATTAATTGAAATAGTAATAACAAATGAAACCTCAATCTAATAACTGAATACCTGTGTGGATTTGTCATGTGGATATATACTCAACTCGTTCCGCAGGAATCAACAGAAGTAAACATTCAGCCAGACGCCTGTTGAAAACTTTCCTTCCTCGGTTGCTTACTACTGCTTTTCCACAGCAACCTTGTGGTGGCTACGGTGTAGGAAAATAACTTATTTTACGCTTAAACTGTTTGCTTATGCCGTGGAAAACAGCGGAGACCTTTTTAGAGCTGGAATTTTTCTCCGTTATTCTGGAATTTGATTATGTAATTCCGAAACACAAACCAAATCAAAACAAACTGATCGGATTGACGTTCGTGGTCACTCAGTCACTCACCTAGGAAATGAACCTCTATCACTTTACCCGCATCGACTCCGGGAATAAGGTGACAAATCTCACGGTGACTCGAGGTGACGTGACAATCGTCACCTCATGCGCGGCGCAGAAAAAGGGCCATTACTTTTCAAATTTTCAACCATATGAAACTTTTATGTTTTCAGATTACGTTTTAATTTTTTCAGATTAATTGTTTTGAAACAAATTATGATAGAACGGATAACTCAACAACAATGTTAATCTTTACGAAATAATATTCACAATAAGTAGATATCATCATGGAATTATGTATCTTTATGTTTTTATATTATTTTTATTTAAAGCATCATTTTGTATAACATATTTTCAGCCGTATTTCTTTTAGAAATTCATATTTGGTCGGGATTCGATCAAACCGCACTGAAAGCTATCAGCATTTTTTTTAACTGGCTAGCTTTTTTAAAGCTAATATTTTCATCTAAAGACAAAATATTTGATTTTGATCAATGAAAGTCGATAGTTTATTATCCATGGAATTTATTGTTATTTCCTTTTCTATCTACAATATAAATGAGAATAGATTCGATTTCAGTTGTTTCCAATTTTTTCATGGCGCTCAGTTCGGTCTGGTCGAAGCCCGGCCATTTTCAGTAGATGACTTTTTTAAGTTGTACTAAATTATATAATTTGAACACATCTTCATTCATGTATGTAATACTAAGCATATGCTATAACATTATATTCATATTATATTTTATTATATTATATATCTATTGTATTTTAATTATATCAAGGGTAGGTGCATCTGGGTATCCTCGTTATACAAAAAGAGGGGGTTACCATGCATGCTAGTTCCCGTTTCGAATACTAGACGTTTCTCAATTTATGTCAAGGGAATTTGGCATGGTTGAGAAAAAATAAAGTATTTGATAACTTTTTGTACTGATAGGCTACGTTTAAGTTAATAAATTACAAATTACAAATTACAAAACAAGGACGCACTCTCTTTTCGGAAGCCTTGGCGGCGGAATTATAGTTTGCATGCTATCTTGGTTAGTCAACAACATGGTTACAGCTTCTCGAGACTTTTTCCCCCTTTTAACCCTGGATACCGTAAGTGCCTCTGCTTACGATTCCATTCCCTTAGAAGTCTCATTGAGTGGTTATGATTGTGTTGCGTGGTAGCTAAAATAGACGTGTGTGTTATTTTTTTTTGCCACAACCGCGGCGCTGCCCTAAACCCAGGGCTGGTAGCGAGTCACTTTTTAGTGACTTGGTCACTTTTTTTGGGTCAGTCACTAAAAAGTCACTTTTTTCATCATTTGGTCACTAAAGTCACTATTTTCCGAAAAATGGTCACTTTTATCACCAAAAGTCACTTTTTTCACCGAAAATATACCAATGAATGAGTAATTTGAATTGCGCGTGTTTATATTGACGGTAGTAACGGTAAATTACTTGATCAGTCATTTAGAATTTTTTTTCGCCTCCGGCGGAATTTCGGCATAAATCACCCTTGGCTTGAGACATTTCAATCTACGACATTATTTGACGTTCATGAATTGAAACTAACTTTGATTGTAGATTTTAATTTTTAGTTCAATCAATTTTTTGTATTGGAATAGGTTTTTATTAAGAAGTGTAACTAAGATTGAGATTGAAACGAACCATTTTTTTTTATGAAAAAAAATCTTTTAATGTCATAACAAATGCTATGTTGATATGAAATATTCTTAAAAAAAAAACAATTTCATACTCAATTTTATTTCGTATTTTTTGTTCTTCTAAATACTTAAAAAAAGGGTTTAAAAATTTACACAAGGCCACAAAATTTACATTTTTCTTAGGGGCAATGAATTTAAACGGTAATATCAACTATTTTGGGTTCCCCGAATCTAAATATGTATGCAGTATTTCTATCAGCTTTTGTTATTGAAATGACTTTTGAAAATAATTATTCAAACGCCACAAAAAAAAAAGATTTTTAAAAATGATTAAAAATCTTTAGAGAAGTTTCTGCACTTTTTTTTTTATCAAAAACTCAAATCAAAATCATTGAATCAATTGATGAGTTTTAAATAGAATCAGGTTTTTTACACTTTCTGCTGTGATGTCAAAAATACTTGTAATGACATTTTTCCATAATCAGTTATCTATCAATGTTTGATTTTTCTAGTAATAAACTCTTTATCACCAAAACTAAATGTGTTCGGCCGAATTTGACAAAATTTCTAGTTTAGGACACTATTTACCAAATCAATAATTTAAAAAATAAGCACCAAAATGGTTATAGTGAAACATGTTTATTGAAAAAAACTCTTCCTGAAATGTTTTTAAAAACTAATCCTTTTTTATTTCCATATTGTTTTTTCAATCTTCAAAAAAATTTACCGAATTTTACTGTACAGTTTTTTTTTAAATTTTCTAATCAACTTGCCGAATTTTTTAAACAAACTTTTTAAATTTTAAAGACATATTTTTAAATATTGTTTCCTTGTTTTTAAATTCTGAATTTTCGTGTTCTTCAACCATAAGCCTTTAACTCCAAATTTTTAATAATAAAACATAATTTCAACCTTCTGTTCTTTCAGGACCCAATATTTTAATCAAAACAGACAAAATACTCAGAGCTTGTAATTGAAAGCTTAAAAACCTGCGATTGAAAATTTAAAAACTTTTTATTAATATTTTTTATATGAAATCATGTTTTTTGGATCGATCATGATTCTTTAAATTATTCTAAAAAGTTTGAAAAATTGTTCTAAGTAGCAACTTTAAAAATAAATTTTAATACGCAATGTTAACTAAATTTGTACTTGATTTGTGCTTTCAATATTAATAACAAAAGTTTTAAACTCATTATTTTGAATTTTTCATTAGTTTTAATCATTCACGTAATTACTCATTTTCTAACATTTCTGTGTCAGTGTAGTTGAACATGAAGTTATTATTTAAGCTTCAAAAATGACATTTTGATAACTGGAGGATTTTACTTCATTAAAGGTTTTATGTCTGGCTTATATAACTGGCACTTTTAAAATAATCATAAATATGTTCTTCTTTTTATCAAATTAAATTAAACCATCGAAAATTGAATAAATTCTGTTCAAAATTCATTTCTTATTCAGAAATCGGTAATTCACATTATAAATCGTGATTAAATATTTTTTGTTCAAATTAAAAAACTACAGCAGAATTTCTCACTAAACTTCCAGTTGAAAATGAGGAAAAGAATTCCAAATTTAGATGAATAAAAGTTAACAATTATTATCATTTTCCTAACATCTATTCATGGTAAGTTTTGTACAAGATTGGACATTTATGTTAGAATTCAGATTTTTTTTAATTTTAAATTTGCTAAGAAATTCTTTTGAAACTAATTTATTTCTTACTTTCTTGACTTATCGAAAATTTGAAGCATTTATTGTAATATGTTTCCAAAATTTAGTTTATCAGTCCCCTCTGGACGGGTCCTTCGCACGGGCCTGTTTTGATCACATTTTTTGTACTTCAAAGTTACTTTTTTCGTTCTACATAGTCACTATTTGGTCACCTTTTTCGGTCCTCAAAGTCACTATTTGGTCACTTTTTTTCAAATTTTGGTCACTAAAGTCCCTACTTTTTCATTGTCAAACCGCTACCAGCCCTGTAAACCCAAGGTGGATTCCACATACATATATTTACATATACATATATTTACGAAAAAGCTTACTCAGCCCTATCATTGATCTGAAGTACGTTCTATGCAGCTTAAAATTTAAGTTCTTATCGAAACTTTAAGTTCCAAAACAAGTCTAAATGACCTTCTATTCAATTTCCAGCGGCTTTTTAATTCAGTTTCCAAAAATATCTTAAATTGAGAAAAAATGCTCTATCAATCTCAATTGAACCCTAAGATTATTTACTATATTTAGTGTCGCAATGATGCTACGCGTCGGATTCCAAACTCGACAAAATGCGGTTTATCTCGATTTGTTCAATTTTGGCATAAAATCTTGTAGGCCTAGCCTGCATTTAGCCTGCAACACATAACATTTCACAGGATTTGAATTTCCCATACAAATTTGTCAGCAAATATGTTACTTTCAAAGCGTTCATTTAAGTAAATATTAGGCTTTTGATTACTTGGAAAGCGAGTAAGAATGCAAAGTAGTTAAAAATGGCAGATTTTGCATGCTGCGTTTTCGATAATTTCATGGAATGTTTTCGCCAAGGTTCTCTG
This sequence comes from Uranotaenia lowii, assembly GCF_029784155.1. NCBI lineage: Eukaryota > Metazoa > Arthropoda > Insecta > Diptera > Culicidae > Uranotaenia > Uranotaenia lowii. The sequence goes on from NC_073693.1 coordinate 334,623,766, forward strand.
AACAAACAAACTCATTGGCTATGCAAAAATTCTTAATACGAGTTTTTATTGTCATGCTAAGGTTAATGAGATTCCAAAACAGCAATCAGAGATGATAAACATAAAAAATATATATTTAGATTTTGTTTGTACAACATCGAACATCTTTTTTGGGGTACAAGATAGTTTTTATTCCATAAAATTTTATGAAAAAAAAACAAGAAATATTCATCATCCACCGTTATTTATTTTAGGACTGGTACATCTATGGCGATTTTTGAACGAAACATTTTGTTTTCTCATACAAGATTTCAAAAAAATTCTCCTGGACCCCCAATGAATTCTTTTTTTTTTTAATTTGCATCATTAGTTATTTATGGACGCTCAGAAAAAAAAATCCCTTTTGGGGTCTTTTTAAAAAAATATGTGTCAGATGTTAGAACCCGAATCGCAATAAAAGGATTGGAAAGAATAAGAAGTTTTATGTTCAGCGTTAAAAATAAAGGTTTGAAATAGATATTTTTACTCAGAACTATTCTTAGTTTTTTTTATAATAATAAATAAAATAGAACCCTCATTTGTCATTGATATTTATAAAGAAAGCCCTTTGTGGAAATAGATTCCTTACAAAATCAGTGGAACGATATCCGGTCGGTTTGGTCATCAAAAAAGGGAAACAGCACAAAAGAATAATTAATTGATATGATGACGATAATCTTCAGGAACGGGTTGATTAATAAAGGAGAACGTTCAAACTCGTGGACAAATCGTAAATACCCATTCATTTGGGAACAATTCCTATCAGTCTGTTTGACTCCTAATTTCAGGCCATTATCGTTTACGCTTTAACAACCGTCTGTTATTCCAAGAATAAACCAAAGCTTGAAGCCCCCCTCGCCATCAATAAAATTCTTCACTAACAGAAAACCTTTTTCCCCTCCTCTTCTGCAAAAAAGGGACCAACTCGAAATCGTTTCCCGATCGAACCATCTTTCTATCCGCCGGTCGCAAAACTTTTGTGCGGTTGCTAACAGAGACGCGGTGAGGACGAAATAAAATTTCCGTGCTATTGATATTCTCCACAAACTACCGCGTGATCTCCCCCCAACAACAAAACCACCCACTTGAATCGGTTCCCCCCGCACGTTTTAATAAATCATGTTGATGACTGTTTCCGTTCGCCGGAAATGCTTATCACATGATGGCTGAGCCCCGGCTTCGCTCCATAAGTTAGTTCTTCTAATAACTTTTCTTCGCTTTCACTTTTTTGACGGCCCTGGGTCGAGCCCAAAGGTTTGGACTTTTGGAGGACGACCGAGAGACTGACACTGACTGTTGCATGCGGTTGGAGTCTTGCGGAGCCTTCCTGAATATAAACGAATTCGGCGGCTAAATTGAACGTATAACCATCGGCCGACCATTAATGAGATTTGGTTTATTAGTTTTGCCTGCCTGCCCATCGATTAGCGGGGTGTGGTTTTCTTTCCCAAGACACGCTCGATTGCTTCGAGGAAAAGTGTCAAATTCGACTAGTGAACCGAATTTGTTTGAGAACAACCGTGATATTTCAGTTGTTTTTACTTTTTTTAATACACACAGTTGGGGCAGATCTTGTTCAAATTTCCCATAGAAAATTCGACTACATACAAATTTAAATTTGTATGGATTTTGTCGATGATTTAAATTAACTTTGTTAGATAAAGAGTTGCTCTTACCTTTTCGCACGTTGTCGGCGGCTAACTTCAGACGGTGCAGCTTGTAACGCTCGTTCGTGGGATCGATACGGAAACCCATGATACTGTATAGTTTGAGCTGGTTGATGAAACCCGGATTGGGCATTACGAATCGCCTTTTCGATTTGACACGATGCAATGCGGCATCAAAACCGATCCGATACTTCTCCATCAGATAGGCAATAACGATCGTCGCACTTCGACTGACACCGAAATAGCTGAAACGAAATCAATGATTTAGTTCGCATGTTTTTAGACTATATAAAAAAAAAACTCGGTATCTTACCAATGTACTAAAATGTTCCGTTCCTCAGCCAGGCTCTCCTTGATGAATTTGTTGGTATCTTCAAAGTGTTTTATTAAATCTTCCCTTGGCACATCGGAAGCTGCAATTTAAAAAGCAAATTTCGTTATTGTGTTGACATTTTTAAAATAAGCAATCATATACCTTGGATATATTTTGTCCGCAGCGTGGGGTTTTCGGTCACATGGGCTGGCAGTGGACAGGAATCGATCGTGAGCACGCTTCGAATCGCAAGTTTTTCCAACGTTGGCAAATCGGCTGCCGCGGTAGCATTACCCAGCCACAGACCCGGCTCGATTTCGTCCAAATTAACCGGCCCCCCGGACAGATCCTCCCGCGTTATCCGATATTGTATACTCGAATCCGGTTTCGGTCGTGGCTTTATCGTGCTGCTTTTCGGTATGTGCCCCAGCACCTTTTTGACCACAATTTCACCACCGTCGTTCATATTTGGGAAAGAATTTACGCTGAAACGGGAGTTGCTGTTCAGTTGACCTATTTTGAAGCCGTTGACGAAGCCCTCGGTTCTGGGTTCCTGTGTGTGCCGCCCCGTTGGTGGACTCACCACCTGCACTTGCGACCTTAAACCTTATGCTGCTGTTACTGAAAGGAAAGCGTTCCGGTGCCACCGAATGGCTAGCAGCGACTGCCGATGATTGTGGAAGCTATTGTGTTGCCACGACGGCGCTGCAGAAGTATGATGTTAGTGTGTTGTAGAGGTGTAGATGCTTTTCTTCGATCCTTTAGTTATCCTTTTTCTGTGAGTGGGTTTTGAGCTTTCCTTCCTTGATTCTGCGGCTTCTGTCTGGTGCTTTCTTATGCCTACGGTGAAAGAATATTGAATGGAACGGTATTAAATTTCTCTCGAATAACGTCACTACCAGCAAAGGTCATAAAATTCTTATTGATATTGTTAACAAGAGCAGGAAATATTAAGATGATGAGTTCTGCTATCGGAGATCACGGCCAAACATGTTTCGTGATGTATGTATTTATTAATGGACGAAACATTCTAACATGATTAATAAAATCCGAAAACTATTTGAACAACTTCAATAACATAATATTTTTTGTTCATGTGACTGTGAAAATTTCATTTCTGGAGAGCTGCCAAAAAGTTAAAAACTTTGACAAATTTCTATGCATGGCGACCGTCAAAAAAAATAATCTCAATAATTCAAAAAGTCTTTAATTCGACATTTCATTTTATAGGATTGACAAAGAAGTTTCTGTAACAAATCTTGCTGCCAACAAAATAGCTCGCGAACTCACATACAGATACAGATAGATAAAATCGAATGAAAACAGCACATTACAAAATTGATGACAATGAAGAAAATAGCAAAGAGGGCAAAAATGATAGAAGTAACAAAAAAGATAGATAAAAAATTAAAAACTACACAAATAAAAACAATGACAAAAGAGGAAAAAAAAATGACAGAAATATTAAAAACACTAAACAGAACAAATTGATCAACGAAAACATGAAAAACTTGAAAAAATGCCAAATGCAGATGAAATCGCAAATAAAAAAATTACGAAAAGATGAAAGAAGAGAGAAAAAAAAATTAAAATGTTCAAGGTAAAAGGTATCCTAAAATTGAAAAAAATTTCAAATTACAAAAAATACAAAAGTTAACAAAAATACAAAAATTTTAAAGTCATAAACATGAAATATATGAAAAAATGAAAAAAAAATGTCAAGAACGAGAAAATTCAAAAAATTGTCAGAAAAGAAAAAAAAACATAAATAAATAAATAATAATAAAAAATAAATAACAAAAAAAAATCAGTCCCACTGTGCAATTGATTGTTCATTGTGGTGCAGATAAAACCTCTTGTTTCCTATCTTATTTTAGCATTGATCTCGATTCAGTTTAATGCTAATTCTAATTATTCTTGAGTTCGGAAAGTGTCGAGAACGCTAAGTGTATTGGGTTTTCACAAAAAGAAGACTATAAAGTGAAATATTGTCGAAACTTTTACCGAATAAGAAATCTATATTCCACATTCGAAGACGCCATATTGCCTTGTTGACGCCACATAAACTTGCATGCAAATTGAAGGCGCGATTTGTGCTGATAACGATTACAGCACAATACATGCACCTTTTGGGGTAGGTAGCAGGTGACTGCTATCACTTAGCTTAGCTCCAGTTTAAAGCTAAGCGGTGCGAAACTTAGGATCTCAATATATTGAATCACTAAGAAGAAATGGCCTCCGCCAGTGGAGGGCCTCGAGATGGACCTCTTGGTAGAAGATTCCCATCGTTCATGGACCAAAACAAAGAATTCGGTCGAATCATAATCCTTCAGATGACTGGAATCGACGGTCATATCTTACGTAAAAACCCGCTTGTTATAGGCGAATCAATAGATAAGGCAGTAGGTAGTGTCGAATCGGCCCATAGCGAAGCCCAAGGTACGAAATACACTATAAAGACCAGGAAACAGGAACAGGTTCACAAATTGCTGGCTCTTCAATGTCTACTCGATGGCACAAAAATAACAATCAAGTACCACCCAACTTACTCCTGCAAGTGCGTCATCTCATCGTATGACTTGATCAAAATGAACGTAACGGAAATTCAAGAACAACTCGCCAACCAAAATGTCTCAGAAGTACGCAGGATCATTCGTAAGCAAGATTCAAACAAACAACGTACCCCGAATACGTGAAGGTAGGACTACTACGAGTCGCCACCAGAACGTGCTATCCCAACGCCATGTTGTGCTACAAATGCTTCGAGTATGGGCACTCATCGAAACATTGTAAAGGGCCGAAACGTTGTTTCAACTGTTCTGCAGAACATCCGATGACAAATCCTGATGAAACTGATAGCACCGAACAACCCGAATGCAAAATGCCTCAATTTTGTCGCAATTGTGAAGGAGAACATAGACCAGGATACAAAAAGTGTGAAGTCTATCCAAAAGAAGCCAAAATAGTCAAAGTGAGAATCGATTCCAACATCACCTATGCAGAAGCTCGAAAGCGAGTCGAAAGCGGACAGAACAGTTATGCTCAAGCTACAGCCCAAAATCGAATAGATTCGATTAAACTTGACGAACTAATCAAGGAAAACAGAAGAAAGGACGAACTGATCGCAAGTTTGACAAACAACAACAAACAACAGTCAATGCAAATCGAAAGGCTTCTCAATGAAATTCAAAACCTTAGAGAAGACTTGAGTGTACGATACGTTAACAGCAATATACAAACTACGCCAAACAACGATACTAAGGACCGAACTAGGAGCCGATCACGAACTGTTAACCTCGACAAATTTGAGCAAAGAAACGAGATTGAGCGGAACAGAGGAATTTCACAAACACGTGTAGCTAACTCCATCAGCCCTCCAATGAAGAATACCACCCACATGGCCAACAAAGATCAAGAAAACACTGAAACGGTTTCTCGTCAAATGGATATGTATACATCTGATACGGAAACTCTTGAACAAACTCTTCGAACTCCTCATGGCGGACCAAACGAAAAAAACAAACAAAGATCAACATAGAAATAAACTCCGTCAAACCGTTTCCGATAATACCCTTACCTTTAGCAATTCACCCACCTACATGCCTTTAAAAGCCCAACAACTGCATACGGAAGTGCTTTTGGAAAGAAAATCCATCCGGTACGTTCATACCCCAACTCGCAGATGGTGAATCTTCCGAAAAAGCCAACCGATCTCAACAACCTGAATCACCAAAGCGTAGCCAAATTCTGACCCCGACCAGAGAAGTACCAGATGCACCTGAAGATCCTCTGGCGGTTGTCCGTTTAGGGCAACCTGCCAATACACAGGCAAGTACCCTATCACATTCTTCTCAAGAACAATATACCAGTGCACTTAATCTTTTAAACGCATCAACCATCGACGAAGATCCATCGGAAATCAATCGTATTCCCACGCCGAACCCAACTGATGATGTCCTACTACAGAACGAATCCAACCAACAAAATGCTAAGCGCCGACTCTGCCTTCAATGGAATATTAACGGTTTGGCGAACAACCTCAACGACCTGTTACTTCTCACTGCTCGAAATTCTCCAATAGTCCTTGCACTCCAGGAAACTCATACCAAACCCAACACAAATTTAAACTCCTGGTTAGGAGGCCGCTACTGCTGGTACTCTAAGCACGGCTCGAACAACTGGCAAAATGTCAGCATTGCCGTTCTAAAAACTGTCCCTCATTCAGTACTGAGATTAGAAACAACTTTATTAGCATCGGCAGTAAAATTGACCGGTAATAACATTACAATCGTCTCAATTTACGTCCCGTCATCAACCCATCTTACCAACTTCGAGCAAACATTTCGTGATTTGATATCACAACTCTCTAGACCGTACCCTCATACTCGGTGATTTTAATGCCCATCATTCGGAATGGGGCTCCCCCAAAAATGACAGCAGAGGTATTTCAATAATCCAAACCATTGAGGAAGAAAATGCGGTTGTTCTTAATGATGGGACAACAACTTTTCGCCGGGGCAATCAAACAAGTCATATCGACCTTTCCATCGCATCTTTTGATCTTCTGAACCAAATCCGATGGGAAATCGGTTGGGACTCGCTGGGCAGCGACCATCACCCGATTGAAATTAAAACTCACCATTCTATCCCTACAACTACTCGACGCCAAAGGTGGATCTACGGAGAAGCAGACTGGGAAAATTTCGAGTATGCCATCATGGATTCCCTAGATCCTGACCAGAACTATTCCATATCGGATTTTGCCGAACGAATCCAAGAAGCAGCAGCAGCAAACATCCCCCGCACCAGTAATAAACCTGGAAGGAAAGCTGTACATTGGTGGAATAAGGAAGTAGAGCAGGCCATCAAGACACGTCGGAAGGCTCTACGAAAATTACAAAAAACACCCAAAGATGACCCAAGACGTACAGAAATTTTCGAACATTTAAAAAAAACTAGGAACGCTGCCCGTAAGTGTATGCAGGAATCCAAACGCATTTCGTTGGAGGAATTTTTAGATGGCATCAGTCCAGACAGTTCTATTTCTGAGTTGTGGCGACGTGTCAACTGTCTGAGCGGTAAAAAAAGATCTCGAGGGATAACTTTGCAAATAAATGACCAGTTAACTGACGACGCTCCAACGATCGCGAACGAATTCGGCAAGTTTTTCGAATCCCTTTCCGCCAACAAGAATTATAGCGAACAATTCTTAAAAACTAAAAACAAGATCGAGTTTCAAATCAGTCCATTCCAAGTAAGTAACAGCGTTACCAAAGGCTCCTCAACAGGCTCAGATTACATAGGATACCCGATGCTCAAACGGTTACCTTACATCGGGAAAAAAGTTTTCCTTAAATGCATCAACGAAATATGGACAACTGGCACATTCCCCGACGAATGGCGTAAAAGCATTGTTATCCCTATCCCGAAAAATGGACAAGATCACGGTACAGTAGAGGGTTATCGACCTATTAGCCTCACTAGTTGCATTGGTAAAATAGCAGAACGCATGGTTAATAGGAGGCTAACTACCGTTTTAGAAGAAAATAATTTGCTCGATGATCGTCAATTCGCATTTCGCAGGGGCCGTGGATGTGGTACCTACCTCGCTTGTCTAGGGGAAGTGCTAGACGATGCACGAGAATCGGGTCATCATGTCGATATGGGAATTTTGGATTTATCAAAAGCATACAACCGTGTATGGAAGGATGCCATTCTAAAGCAACTTTTGAAGTGGGGCTCAATGGACGCTTGTGTGTGTTCATTGAAATTTTTTTATCAAATCGCTTGTTCCAAGTAGTAATCGGTGACTCACTCTCGCAATCATTTTGCGAAGAAACTGGAGTCCCACAAGGGTCTGTGCTTTCAGTCACTATCTTTTTGATCGCCATGAACAATGTCTTCAATAACTTACCCAAGGACATGTATGCATTTGCATACGCCGACGATATACTACTTTTAACAGTTGGTAAATCTTATGTTAAAACACGTAGGAAACAGCAGAATGCAATCCGTATCGTATCAAAGTGGGCAGATGAAATCGATTTTATGATCTCTGCAGAAAAAAGTTGCATATTTCACTGTTGTAATTCAAATCACAGAGCAAATGACCGTGTAGTAAAGATCAGATACAATTCGATACCTTTTAAAAAAATGTAAAAGTCCTGGGTGTTACTTTCGATAGAAGTTTGAACTTCAAGCGACACTTTGAAATAGTGAAAAACGAGTGCGATAGTCGACTGAGATTGTTGTCGGCCATAAGCAGCAGACATCAAAATAATAACCGCCACACAATAATCCGCGTTGGCAATAGTATACTCACCTCTAAATTGCTTTACGGTATCAAAATTACATACCGCAATCTAGATCTACTAGTTTCAACATTAGCACTTATCTATAATAAGATTATTAAAAAGGCATCAGGTCATATGCCAAGTTCACCTACTAACTCCTGTACCTATGATCGAATCTGGATGCATACCTTTTCACCTAAAGACAGTGCAAATCCTAACAAACAGAATTGTTGGATTTCTAGAGAAAACAAGCGGAGAAGAAACACACCTACAACGCCATATCAACAGTATACTCACAAAAAACTTTGCAGAAGTTCTGCCCGAAGTGGCCGAGACACCCAGTGTACGAGATCGACGTTGGAATCACCCTATGCCTAAAATCGATTAGAGCATCAAAGAAAAAGTTCGCGCTGGAGATAATCCCTTCAAAATAAAAATGATATTCAATGAGCTTGTAAACCGGAAATTTAAAAACCACGAACAAATTTTTACTGACGGATCAAAATCTGCAAATGGAGTTGGTGCAGGAGTTTTTTCATCAAATAATTCAATATCTCTCAAGCTTTATAATGCATGCTCTGTATTTTCAGCTGAAATTGCAGCCTTGAATATCGCTGTGAATTCAATTCCGAGTGATGAAGTCAAAGAATATACTGATTCAGCAAGCGCATTGAAAGCTTTCGAAACAAAACATCCTTGGTTAAAAGAACTCGAGTTGAAGGACCTTTCTAAGATGACATTCATCTGGATTCCGGGACACAGTGGGATTGAGGGCAACGAAGAAGCCGATAAACTGGCTGGAATCGGACATAGTATGAGTTTCTGGAGAACGAATATCCCCGGAGCAGGGCTGGTAGCGGTTTGACAATGAAATAGTAGTGACTTTAGTGACCAAAATTTGAAAAAAAGTGACCAAATAGTGACTTTGAGGACCGAAAAAAGTGACCAAATAGTGACTATGTAGAACGAAAAAAATAACGTTGAAGTACAAAAAATCTGACCACCCAGGCCCGTGCGATGGACCCTTCCGGGGGGGTTTTCAAAATTCAAATTTAGATAAAATTAATAACAATACCAAAAATAAACAATTGAAAAGGAAAGGGTTTTCTTACACCGTTTGTCACTCATGTTCAACACAAAAACTAAAAAAATGACTGATAAACAAAATTTTGGAAACTTATTTCAATGAATGTTTGAAATTCTCGATAAGTCAAGAAAGTAAGAAATAAATTAATTTCAAAAGAATTTCTTAGCAAATTTAAAATTAAAAAATATCTTAATTCTAAAATAAATGTCAAATTTTGTACAAAACTTAGCATGAACAGATGTTAGGAAAATGGTAATAACACTGGGTGACAGCCAAAAATAGTCTGGGGTTTCTCAGCTGATTTAGACTAATTTTTGTGTCCTGAGTTAGAATATCACATTGATTTTGCTGTATCAGGTCAACTTTTTGAGATACAGCCATATGGCTATATAGGCTTCAATATGCTACTAATAGGGGTTTTGACCTGATTGAACAAAACCATGGTAATTTTCGGACTCAGGGAGTCAATATTAGTCTAATTCAGTTGGAAAACCCTGGACTATTTTCAAAAAATCTTTTTTTGTTACTCAATGTAATTGTTATTTTTATTCATCTTAATTTGGAATTCTTTTCCTCATTTTCAACTGGAAGTTTAGTGAGAAATTCCGCTGTAATTTTTTTTATTTGAACAAAAAATAATTAAACACGATTTAAAATGTAAATTATCGATTACTGAATAAGAAATGAATTTTGAACAGAATTTATTCAATGTTTGATGTTTTAATTTAATTTTATAAAGAGAAAAATATATTTATAATTATTTTAAAAGTGCCAGTTATAGAAGCCAGACATAAAACCTTTAATAAAATAAAATCCTCCATGTTCAACTACATTGACAAAGAAATGTTTGAAAATGAGTAATTATGTGAATGATAAAAACTGATAAAAAATTAAAAATAATGAGTTCAAAACTTTTGTTATTAATATTCAAAGCACAAATCAAATACAAAGTTAGTTAACACTGCGTATTAAAATTTATTTTTAAAGTTGCTACTTAGAACAATTTTCCAAACTTTTGAGATAATTTTAAAAATCATGATCGATCCAAAAAACATGATTTCATATAAAAAATATTAATAAAAAGTGTTTAAATTTTCAATCGCAGGTTTTTAAGCTTTTAATTACAAGCTCTGAGTGTTTTGTTTCTTTTGATTAAAATATTGAGTCCTAGAATGAACAGAAGGTTGAAAATTATGTTTTATTCTTAAAAATTTGGAGTTTAAGGCTTATGGTTGAAGACATGAAAATTCAGAATTTAAAAACAAGGAAACAATTGTTGAAAATATATCTTAAAATTTAAAAAGTTTGATTAAAAAAAATCCGACAAGTTGATTAGAAAATTGAAAAAAAACTGTGCAACAAAATTCGGTTATTTATTTGAAAATGAAAAAAAAAATGGAAATTAAAAAGATTAGTTTTTAAAACATTTCAGGAAGAGTGTTTTCAATAAACATGTTTCACCATAACCATTTTGGTGCTTTTTTTTTTTGAATTATTGATTTGGTAAATAGTGTCCTAAACTAGAAATTTTGTCAAATTCGGCCGAACACATTTAGTTTCGGTGATAAAGAGTTCATTATTATATTTATCAGTTTAAGTGAAATCAAACATTGATAGATAACTGATTATGGAAAAATATCATTACAAGTATTTTTGACAACACAGCAGAAAGTGTAAAAAAAACTTGATTCTATTTAAAGCTCATCAATTCATATAAAACTTTTATTTTTAAATAATATGTTTTTGATTTGAGTTTTTGTAAAAAAAAAGTGCAGAAATTTCTAAAGATTTTTACTTATTTTCAACAGTCATTTCAATAACAAAACCTGATAGAAATATTGCAGATTCGGGGAACCCAAATTTGTTGAAATTACCGTTTAAATTTATTACACCTGATAAGAATTGTAAATTTTGTGGCCTTGTGTAAACATTTTTTTTCTTTTTGATAGGAGTTTAACCCGTTAAGGTCATTCTTCCTCGCGCAAAAAAAAACACAAAATAAAATTGAGTCTGAAATTGTTTTATTTAAAGAATATTTCATATCAACATAACATTTGATTTTTTTTAATAAAAAAATGGTTCGTTTTAATCCAATCTTAGTTACAGTTCTTAATAAAAACCATTCTAAAGACGAGATAGGGTTTTTGTATATCAAGTTTCCAAGGTTGATTGAACTGAAAACAAAAATCTTCAATCAAAGTTAGTTTCAAAGCATGAACGTCAAATAATGTCGTAGATCGAAATGTCTCAAGCCAAGGGTGATTTATGCTGAAATTCCGCCGGAGGCGAAAAAAATTTCTGACTGACTGATCAAGTAATTTACCGTTACTACCGTCAATATTGACACGCGCAATTCAAATTACTCTTTGATTGGTTTATTTTCGGTGAAAAAAGTGACTTTTGGTGATAAAAGTGACCATTTTTCGGAAAATAGTGACTTTAGTGACCAAATGATGAAAAAAGTGACTTTTTAGTGACTGACACAAAAAAAGTGACCAAGTCACTAAAAAGTGACTCGCTACCAGCCCTGCCGGAGAAGACCTGAAACTATGGATCGAAAAAATGGTAAAACTTTCTTGGGAATCTTGCTGGAACCGGGAGAGAAATTTGTTCACTAGAAAAATCAAAGGAACTTCTTCAATATGGAAAGACCCAGACAAACGAAATGAACAGCGTGTGCTTTCCAGGATACGTGTCGGTCATACAAGAATAACCCACAGTCACTATACAGGCGGAGGACCAAACCAACGACCCGAGTGTGATAATTGTGGAACTTATCTAACAATCGAGCACATTCTAACGGAATGTCCAATCTACGAGCATCAGCGTATAGCGAACGACTTACGGAGTGCGAAATATCCTGGCAAATGAAAAAGCGACTGAAGACAAATTATTAGACTTCTTAAGAATAACGGAACTTTTTAACCAGATTTAAGTAGGTAACTTGTATTGTATATCCTATCTCTTCTTTTTCTTTTATCTACAAGAGGCGAATGAATTGTAAATTTAATGCCTCTATAAACTCAATAAAACAAACAAACAACATAACAAAAAATGAGAAAAATTTATACAGTTGCAATTCTGCCTTTCGGGATGAATAAACCAATTTGGTTTAAAATCCCTGAGAAAAAAAGGAAAAAACGAATTCTGCCGATAATAACAAACACTGCAGCTAAGTGTATGCACTTGATGATTGTTTGTTAGTAGAAGAACAAAAATGATACAAAATGACAAATAAACAAAAACAAACAGAACGATAAACATGACATAACTGACTAAAAACTACCATAATGTACTTAAAAATGATAAAAATGGCATAAATGACCGAACCAAATTATAGAAATTAAAACATGAAAACAACAAAGTGACAGAAAAAAAACTAAAAAATGACAAAAAGATGAAACTACAGGAACAAATAACAAAAGTAAAAGATATAACAACAAATTACAAAAATGAAAAATATCACAAGAATAAAAAAAAACAAATATGTTGAAAGAACAAAATAACAAAGTTACAAAAATATAAAAAATTAAAACAAGAATGAGGAAAACGCAGTTCAGGAAAAAAATATATCAAAATTTCGTCTAAAAAATTATAGAATGACAAAAATGATAAAAAATGATAAAAAGGGCATAAATAGATAACTGAAATGCCAAATAGATAAAAATTTCATAAACGAAAAGAAAAATTTGAAATACCTAACATAAAAAATGACAAATTAATACAAATGACATTACATCTAAAAATGACAGAGATACAAAAATGGTAAAAATTGCAATCTTTACATAAAAAAATAGAAAAAATCCAAAAAATGGAAACATTGCAAAAATTAAAAACATGACAGAATTGAAAAAAAATAATCAACAACAATCGAATTGATGAAAAATATTAAAAAAACATGAAAAACGAAATTTTTATAAGATAAATATTTAAAAAAAGGAATATAAGATTCATAAATTGAGAAATCAATTCCATGGACGGTCGCATAAAAGCTATCTGAGTCTGGTGATATTTTTATTTTCCGGTCATTACCCGCAGGTCATGAACTTGACCGGAAACATGATGTAAATATCAGTCCTTCCAGCAGCAAAAAGCAGCATAATTCAAAATGTCTTACCTTTTTCACTGAATTTTTTTTAATAATTCCTTCCTAGGTGACCCTCGAAACTGGTCCAATGAATCCTCAAATGAACAATAGGAATACAAATTCTCACTCGGGACCAGTATAGATGCCAAACTTGCAGAAGGAGAAAAAAAATCCAATCTCCGCTGTGAGGATGAATGATGAAAAATCGATTCGATGTCGTCACGGCTGTTAGTTCCAAATGGTCAGCAAGTAAGGTAATCGAAACCACGAAATTTCTACACCAACGCGCGAGAAGTGCTCACTGTTTTGTACGCGATTTCGGGATCGTGATTGCGGCCGTCACGGAAAACACCGTTCAATAATACGCCCTGATGTGACCCGGGGGAAGAAATTGCCACAGCTTCAAAGATTTTGGAATGAAGTGTTATGGATGATGTGCGTTTGAAAACAAAAGGGAATTTTTTGTGCTGTTTTTTCTTCAATGTAGTGAAAATCACGGGCCGATACGACTTACAAGATTTTTCGATGACGACTGGTGATGACTTAATACAGGCACGGGGCACGTCACGAAAATTCACACTTTTGCGGACTCACTTTTGAAAGAAATCTCCGAAGAGCACAAAAAACTGGTGTGCTCACAGCTCTTTGATTTTTGTTTACATCTATCTCCTGATGGCGGTTGTTGTTGTGCCGGAAAAACCAGAGTATGGGAGGTCCTGGAGCGGAAAAACTTGGCCCACCAGCAGCCTTTCAAGTCAAGAAAATTCACCAGCACCACCCACCCGCACTAGTGGGTCGGATATAAACAATCAGGCATGGTGGCGGAGTGGCAGCGCGCGAAAACCATTTCGAGAGAGCGAACGAGCAATGGATTTCTCTCTTCTTGTGTACACGCTCCTTTTTTCAAACACAAAACTAAGTATTGTTTTGGTTCAAAACAGCACTTCAACTTCGAGTTCGACTGGGCATCTTTGACGGGCATACCCAAAAATTAGTTTTAAAGTCGAACTCCAATTTGAATTTTTTTCATGTCTTCAATCGTATTGCTACTCAAAATGCAGATCGGCAGCCAAACTCAAAATTATTCTCTCGATTCGAGGGCTGTATGTTTTCAGGGAACTAACAAAAGAAGGCAAAATATTTCTGGAACCGGATGTCTGCCGTTCTAAGTTATGACAGTACGATTTTTCTTAATGTATTAAAAATACATTGATGATCGAGTTACAGAAGGACTTACTCTGTGCGTCACTTGACGTGACACGCAAACTTCACTCTGCAGTCCTTATTCAGTGGTCTATTCTATTATCCAAAAATTAATTCATTGTTAACAGCTCAGTTGGCTCAGTTCCTGCGGTTGTTGCGGTTTCAACGAATGAAAATACCTCAAAAACGTGATTTTTCATTATTCGTGCATGTCGAAAAAGACGCGACGATTTTATTCAGTGTCTGCAAACTCAAAAGTGCGACAGCAGTTTGTTTACAAACGCTGCTATCGACCGCGTATTTTTTCGGTAATTTTCTCGGAACAAAAGGCGTTTTCTAGGGTGTAAGCAGACCGGTTCTAGAATGGTATCGATTGTTCCATCCCGGTTCGCCGGTCTCCGAATCGAGGACGATGCTGGATAGGCCGAAGCAGAGCAAAAAACTGCTGCCAACAAACGGGCCCAGCCTCAGCAGCAGTCGGGTTCCGTGGGCGGCGGACAGAAAATCAGGCGGTAACCACAGGGCAGAGCAGCTGCACAGAAAACAAAAGCCCGTATAAAAATTAACATTATTTTACCAGATCGAATTCTATTGAATTTATTATTTTTAGAAAAAGCCCAGAATCCAGCTACTCAGCGCAGCTGAACAGTGGGTCCTAGTGCGAGAAAAGATAGGATACTATCAGCTCATCATATGAGCAGGATCTTCAACAAGCCCTCATGTTGTCAAAGCTGGATTTCGAAGCGAACA
>NC_073693.1:334939683-335018522 GCF_029784155.1 Uranotaenia lowii
GCCTCGACGTTCACCTTCCCGAAGGGCCTCCCTCAACGTGTCCATTAATGGACGTCATATATTTTCACCTGATTGGAATCGCCTCTAGGTCAAGTACCTTTTTGAAACCATCAACACACTTCTGGCTGGTGGCAAGGACATAGTACATAAGAGGGCGTAAATGAGTGGGAGGAAAGCGATAAGGAGGAGGAAAATGTCGGCAGGTACACGAGCTTTTAATTTAAACGACCAGTCGTTGGCCCAGCTGAGAAGCAGTCAAATGGGCTTGGTTTTCAAATTCTGTGTGTCTTCTGGAGGAGGCGATGTTGATTTTCTTCCCTTTTTCCCGATTTTCACGTGACAAATAAAACCATTACGTAGCTACCCATAGACGGTATACATTGTAGGGCTCTACCCTGTTTATGGTTTTGCTACGTCTGGTGTTTGTATTCGCTTCGCTCTCATGACTTCTACTTTACGATCGCTTCTGTGATGAATGGCCCCTGGTTAAGCGAAGAAAAGTTGCGGCAGCCGAATTTTCGAACGGTTGCTAGTAGATTTGAAAGAATATTCTGAAATTGTAAGTGTCCAAAATGATATTCTTCTTTGCAAAAATTTGAAGATAATAATCTTAAGTTTCAAAAAATTTCTGGTGTGATGGCTCAGTTTTATGTTTTATATGTAGTATTTCTGTACAACTCTAAAAGGAATTTGCAAAGTGATCCTAATCAGGATCCAGAAGAAAATTGACGCCACCCTCCGGCGATAACAAGCTGGATCCTAAACCGGAAGATCATGTGGGATCCAAAATGTTATTTTCAAGATAAGCTAATTCTATCCAAGCGTATCTGCTCGTGTTAACGCTCAACCGAATCAAACAAACAACCGAAGGAAAACAATAGCTCTGGAAAATCATAAATAAACAAGCAACTGGAAGAGCTGATCTCTTTTAAGTTCTGGCTGTTAACATTGTAGGGGAAAGTGTTCCTAAATGTGCCTATGGTCGTTTGACGAAATAGCTGACAAGACAATTTACCTTATCAATGCATTTTGAGGGTGATACGCTTGGAACATAAGGCAAGAAAGAATTTTATAAATTTACCATCTTTAAAAAATTTGAAAATTCTTACAAGGTTCTAATACCTTTTGGTAACTTTGGTTTTTGGTAACTCTATAATGCAAAAGAACGAATAGTTCGACTGCTTTTCAATTATCTTTTTTTTATGTGTTTTATGTTATTTTAAATACGGTCGGTCAGTTCCCTCGTCGAGAAAACCTCTATCATATTCGATACTATTTGAGTATATGTGCTACGAAGAACGGAAAAGTTATAAATCGTCCTAAAGTTTCGGTCGTTATTAGTGCCATTTGTTTACAAAGGTCATTTGTGTAAACACCCCAGTTCGATTTTTTCGACTAAAGCGACATCTGGTAGTAAAATTTGGAACCACCAGCTTTTTCGAATCGAGCATTTTATAGCATACCTGAAGGCGCAATGGATACCATCTGCTCGACTTGCAGTGAAGCAATAACTGGAATCGAGCAAATTGCTTGCAAAGGCGCTTGCGGCAAGCGATTCCACATCATTTGCTCTGGCGTGTCAAAGAGTTTGGCTAGGCAAATTGATGCAATGTCCAAACATGTTTTTTGGTTTTGCGACGATTGCGCTGCTTTGATTTCGAAGCCAACATACCGTTCAATGGCGTTTAATGCACCGGTTGAAACAAACGCACTAGAAAAACTCACAAGTGCGATAACCGAAATGCGTTCTGACATTCAGCAGCTCGTCCCGAAGCCACCCCGTACCCCCCTGTGGAACAAGTCTACGCCCACGCTCGAGCTAAGACGTCCATTGAAGCGTACACGAATTCCCGATGCTGTTTCTACTGGACCGTGCCAACTTGGATCAAGACAGAATTCAACCGACTTAGTTTCCGTTCCACTGTGTGACGACGAAAACTCCAAGTTGGTGTGGATTTACTTCTCACGCATCAAACCTGACGTCCCAGAAGATGCTGTCGAGGCCATGGTCAATGCTAATCTTGGCGTTGAGGATGTTAATGTCGTCAAATTGGTTTCAAAAGGAAGTGATATCAGCTCTTACCGGTTCATATCATTCAAAGTCGGCATTTCTCCAAATTTGAAACAGAAAGCATTGAATCCTGATTCTTGGCCTAAGGGGTTATATTTCCGGGAATTTGTGGACTACAATTCGAAGCAGTTTCGTGCTCCTCAACCATAATCACCCGCCAAATTATATCTATTGGACACCGGGACGCACCACCCATGCCAATTCGGAAGTTCTCTTCTCTGACCACCAACGGCCGATCGTTCCTGCTGCAAGTCGTCCCGTTTATCGGTCAGGTGGTTCAGGGGGAGGCTTCCAATTGCCATGTAACGGCAAGTATTCTTTTACCTTGGATTTTTCTCCCAGTCATGCATTCCTGCCTTCTAGCCACACCTCGAATCGTTATTTGGGTTGTTTTACCCGCTATGGTGAGCAAATTCATGTTGACACCAACTTGATGCTGCAGTATGCTGCTGATGATATTTCGGAAACCGGCTCTATCTCGTCGAATTCAAACTGGACATCGGGACGCACTACTTCTCATGCCAATTCGGAAGTTCTCTTCTCTGGCCACCAGCGACCGACTGTTCCTGTCACAAGTCGTCCCGTTTATCGGTCAGGTGGTTCAGGGGGAGGCTTCCAATTGCCATGCAACGGCAAGTATACGTCTGTTTTAAGATTTCCCCCTCGTCATGCATCTCAACCTTCCAGCCCCGCATCGTATGGGTCGAATGTATTCAATTCTGCCGAAGAACCAATATTTGATGATAGCAACCTACTGCTGCAGCTCGCTGCCGATGTCACCGATGCTGCTCCGGTAAATTTCAATTGGACGTCGGGACGCACCATTTCTCATGCCAACTCGGAAGTTCTCTTCTCTGGCCACCAACGACCGACTGTTCCTGTTACAAGTCGTCCCGTTGTTTGGTCAGGTGGTTCAGAGGGAGGCTTCCAATTGCCATGTCACGGCAAGTATTCGTCTGCTTCGAGCACTTCACCCAGTGATGCATTTTTGCCTTCTAGCCTTGCATCAAACAGGATTCCTTGCAATGACGCAGCTTGGTGCTATTACCAAAACGTTCGGGGCCTACGCACCAAAACAGAGGACTTCTATTTGGCAACCACCGATTGCAGCTACGATGTCATCATACTGACCGAAACTGGCTTGACGGATTCAATCAATGCTGCCCAACTTTTCGGCAATAGGTATTCCGTTTTTCGTTGCGACCGCAGCTCAAGAAATAGTTCAAAAAAAAAAGCTTTGGTGGAGTTTTGATTGCTGTTAAACAACACCACGTGAGCAGCTTCGTCTCTACTGATAGCGGAAATGATTTGGAACAAATCTGTGTTGCAGCGAATATCAACGGGAAAAAATTTATTTTCTGTGCTATATACGTGCCTCCTGACAAAAGCAATTGAATGCACATTTTGGAGTCCCATGTGGCCACCGTACGCGAGTTGTGCACCCGTGCTTCTCCTGAGGAGTCCGTCTTGGTATGTGGCGATTACAACCAACCTCGTTTGTTGTGGGAGGCGAATGATGCAGGTGCGATTCTCTTGAATGTTACACCCATCAGTGCTGCCGCTGCCTCATTGATCGATGGAATGAATTCGCTAAATCTGAATCAATTCAACGCTATCAGCAATCACCTCGGTCGGATACTGGATCTTGTTTTTGGTTCTAGTGAGGAACTAATTGTAATTAGAAATGCTCCCGATGTACTCGTACCGATAGACTTGCATCACCCACCTATCGTCTTCGATTTACCTGCTACTATGTCTACAAATTAGGTTTCTCGAAAAACCTCCGAACCTAGGAATAGGCCTTTTAATTTTCGGAAGACGGACTTTTCGTTGCTCTTTCAATATTTGAACGGTGTTGACTGGGATGCAGTTTTCGGAGATTCATCAGTTGATGCTATGACAGAATCGTTCTGCAACTTGATCTGTACCTGGTTGGATTCGCACGTTCCCAGATTTAAAGCGCCTATGACACCAGCTTGGAGCACGCCCACGTTGCGGCAACTACGACGGGAAAAAAATGCTTGTCTTCGCAGACTGAGAAAAAATCGAACAGAGAATTTTCAACAATAGTTCAAAACATCAAGCGTCGCTTACCGTAGACTAAACGCATCATTATATAAGCTCCACGTCCTACGCTTACAATCTAGTTTACGCAGTAATCCGCGAAGTTTTTGGACTTTCGTAAACTCAAAACGTAAAACGAGCTCTTTACCTACTTCCGTTTTCTACCATGATGCTGTTGGTAACTCCCCGGATACCTGTTGCAACTTATTTGCAGAGCATTTCCGATCGGTGTTCAGTCGTGGATTTGTAAAGTAAAAATGCCCATTTTTAACTTAAAATGAACGAACACTCCTATAGAGGATTTCAGTGAAACTTCATGTATCTTTGAAAAGATCTCATTTACCAAACACCTAGGTGTGTGTGTATATCTTTCAAGGATACGATGGCTAGTATCTTACAAATGCTCAAACCGTAGCCCTCAGGAAGAGTGCTACTTACGCCCCTTGGCCGAGATTCGAACTCATGACCACGGTCGGCGGTTTATTAAATACAAACCTTGGCAACTTCTGAGTAATCTACAAACCCGTAGTAAGTTAAAGGTTTTCGTTGAGTTACCAGAGTTTCCATTTTGGTAAGTGTATCTTAATATTTTTATTTTTGTCTTCTATATTTAAAAAAAATGGCAGCAAATGTAGTATTGTTATAATGGGTTTTACCAGTGAGAACCTTATTGTAATAGACTTAATGATAGATATTAAATCAAAGCATTGCAGAATATTTGTCTTTTTTTTTTGCAAAATTTGCAATTCTCATAAAATTAATCCAAAGTCAGGTAAAAAATAAGGCTTTTCAAAAAGCTTGCTAAGGTTAAGAAGAATTAATATCTAAGAATATGTAAGAAGTAGACGTGCATTTTTAGACAAATTGAAAATTTAAGAACATGATTAAAAAGGGTAAATGAAACTGAATACTTAAATTTCTTGTGGATTTGTATTTCTCTCTTAACAAATATTTTCTTAAATACACATCCCGAGTAAGCAAAAATTCCATAGAATGGTTTCCTAGCTTTATAGCGTTCTAGTCAGCTCTAATTTAAGTTCTTATTGATACTTTCAAGTTCTATAAACAAACTGAGTAGAAGGCTATTCAGCTTTAAATGAAATCTAGAAAAAAAGATTTGCTAGAATCTTTATTATTACCTACAGAAGGGCCGTAGGAAGAACTCATGGGGGAGTTTGGTGATTTTTTTTTCCTATAACATTTTTGCTTGAACAATGCATAGGAAAAAATGTAGTATCTACTATCTAATTACTCAGATTAAGATTATTGTAACTTTATAGTTATTTATTTGAAATCATAGCTTTCTTCTTCTTCTTCTTCTTCTTCTGACACCAACATGGCCAAAACTTGTATGCATCCTGGTAAATGAAAAACTTGCGTTCCTCATTTTTCTTTTCAACATAGTATCTGATACATAGAACATGCATTGCAGATACTACTACAGCCAGGCCAACCATGTGATGATAAACGCAAAAGATTCAGGAACAAGGGAGGAATGAAGCGTGGAGTTCCCTGCCAAACGCTTCATATGATTGTAGATGGTTTTGGTTATAAATTTAAAATAGAATATAGATAAATAAACAGATTAAAAATAATACAGAACGGGCTCACCAAATCAAAAGGAAACTATAATTACGGATGATTCAGGACGCAAGAATAGCATTACTGCGGCAAAAATTTCTGAAAACTCGGCTTGACTGGATCAGGGGAAACAGCTTGCTTTGCTTCTTCGCAGGCACTGAGGCTAACTAGTAGGTCTTCTTTATGGTGGGCCTCTATTCCAGAGTCCGGTCGGTTCCATTTTTTGGACTTTAGCCACCAAAAAGCTTCCAATTCCGAATATTTCACATATATCACAAATTACAGCAAATTTTCCTGTCAATAAATAATCCCCCAACACGAGTGAACTTGCTCTAGAAAACATTTTTACAGATCCTTTTTCCACTTTGATGACCATTATTCTGAACTTTCACCACTGAGTTAATAAAATACCGCTCAAATTTACGAACAACGTGTTGACCACTTTTTCATCAAAACATAAGAAAACTATTTCTAGATCCATAATTTTTCAAAACACATCACGTAAGATTGGTAAAAAATCAGTCCCCAATCGGAGGGTCCGGTTTCGGATAGCAGTTTTGCACTTAGTTGACATGGTTCAAAAACCGCCGTTATCGAAATTCAATTACAGTTAATTCCAATTTTATGGAATAGAAAACTCAAAAATACTTCACCGCAATCCTAAATTCACCATTTAAGAATTATTTTTCGGATAAATTTTCCTTAAACGCGCCAAACAATGCATAGGAAAAAATGTAGTATCTACTATCTAATTACCCAGATTAAGATTATTGTAACTTTATAGTTATTTATTTGAAATCATAGCTTTCGAAATAAAAGTCCTAGGAGATGCCATTTTTTCATGAAGCTTCATTAAATATGGTGACTTGTAATATAGCTCAGTTGCCTCCTTAGCTAATATTCGTGAGTTACAGCCCAAGAACACAAACATTTTAAGCAACTGTAATCGAAACATAAAATTTAACAAATAGGATGCATCATTTTAACAAAAAGCTTCTTCCCATTTACTAAAAAAAGATAGCTTATTTTTTTTAACCACAAGCATAACCATTTGAAGCATTGGTGAAAATGTATCAAATATTCAAAAATACGAGTAACAAATAAAGTTTACGGTTCAAATAACGATAATTTTCTACTCTTGTAAAGTCGAATAAAATTTTAGTTTGAATAAAGTTAAAGAACATTTTTTTCCGAAAAACAATTTTTTTTAAAACAATCTTATTCCTTATTTGTGGTTTTTACCAGGTTTGTGTTTCTAAATTAGCATTGATTGCATTTAAAAATTTATTTTTGTATTAAAAATCAAAGTTATGAAACTGCGATCTCCCACTTTTTGAATCCGCAATGAATTTCTCATATTGATATTTTATTCTTGATTGTAATCTTTAATTCGAGCTGAACCTGAATACGAATTTTAAATTTTAAATCCGAGTTTTAATTCTGCATTTTAAGCCTAAATTCTAATTCTGAATCTAAATTTCAGATAAGAATTGCTATGAGTTTGGAACCAAAAAGCGAAATTTTATCAGAACCCTTAACCAGAAATCTTTTAATTATTCTGAGTTTATGTGATTCAATGTAAATTTTTTCAATTAGTTATTGAATTTTAAATTTGAACGAAATTTCCGAATGATGAGAATGATTCAGATTTTTCAATTCTGGACTCATTGAACTTTCTTATGGTTAATTCTGCATATGAATGGAGGACAAAAATATCAAGTACAAATTTTAAAAATGATTCGAATTTTAAGTTTTTTCTTTTCAGATTCCGAAATGATGAGTTTTGAATATTAAAAATTTATCTTATTTCAGTTTGAAATACAAAACCAAGATTCAAATCAGGATTCTATCCCAATGATGACCCAAACTGAAAATTAAGAAATTAGAATTTTTTTCGCAAGTATCCGGGCCGGGCAGATCTGGGCTTTTTCATTTTAAAACCTTGCATAAACCAGGCGAGTTTCCTCCAGAATCCGACGAATTTCGTTTTTTTTAAATAAAAAAAACATTTTAAAAAATAATTGTTTATCGAAACAAATCAGCCGATTCAAAATCATACTTCAGACTTCCAAAAATTTGTTCTTGTTAACTTTTACAAAATTTGTTTAAATTAATTATTTGGACGATGCATAATACATACATAATTTTAAGGACTCAATATAAATGAAAGTTTAATTTCGCAAGTAAATTGAATGAAATGCACAAAATAAAAGCCATCTTTTAAGCTTAGTCTGCTTTTTGGAGTCTGTTAGGCATTTTGGAGTCTAGCTTTTGGAATTTTAAATTCGGAACTATCACCTAGTAAGACATTTTTTGAATAACTGTATTAAAAATCTTAACATAAAATTTGGGACCAGGGATGAGATTTCGTGGTTTTGAACTAAGTTCAGAATCGGGATTTACTAATTTCAGTTGTCCATCAAAATTTGATTAGCAATTTAAAATTTAAAGTTTAGCGAAAAATATTTCGCTTGGTATTTTTTAAACCTCAAGGTGGAGGGGGGGGGGGGGGCGAAATAAAACTCCTCAACCCCTCCCCCTATTCCTACGTCCATGACCTACATATTTATAATTTTTCCTATTTTCAACAAATTTATTGGTAATTCCTTTTGGTTTGTGTTTCAAACTGTGTCTGAATGAATGTTAATTTTTAATTTTGAAACTGCGATCGCCTGCCATTTAAATTTTTAATAAAATTCTCACATTGATATTTTAAGCTTGATTACCAAATTTAATTTCGAGTTGAAATTGAATTTTCAATTTGGTTCCAAATCTTAGTTCTGCCTTTTGAATCTAAGTTCGAAATCAGAATTCTTAATTTGAAAACGATATTCGAATCTAAGTTCTGGATAATCATTCGTACTTATTATGAAAAAAATTGTTTTAGAGTTTGAAACAAGAATTTTTTTCATTTAATTCTGAACTTTTCGCTTTCAATGTGAATTCTTTCTTTAGCTTTTGATTCGAAATTCAACGTGTGAATCTTTATGAAAATTGCGAACAATGAAAATGTTTCAGATATTTCACTTCTGGGAAACCATAGTTATACTTTTTTTTGTTCCAACTCTGCATAAGAATTTAAACTTAAAATTTCAAATCTTATAAATGATTTCTAATTTTCAAATTTTATTCCATATTCCGAAATGATAAGTTTTGATTAACGCAGTTTGAAATGCAAAACCGAGATTCAAATCAGATTCCCAATGATTATCCAAACAGAAATTCAGTAACAATTAACTGGATACAGAATTCGAATTCTTATCTCAGACATCGAATTGTAATGTTTATAAGCAAATTTGGATCCACGAAATCCGAAATTATTCTAATCTTAGATTTCCAGACATTTTTCTGCAAGTATCGGGGCCGTACAAATCCGGAAAATTTTGTCCAATACCCGCCATTATCAAAATAATTAAATAAAAATTATTAATAACACCACTTGACCTTTGTTAATCGAAATACATCAGTCAAATTTGAATTCAAATTTTTGTTTGATTTTACAAATAAATTGCAAAAACTCGTGCAAAATCAGGATGACTTGGTAAGCTTAGCAACAAGAATTATTTTGAAAAACTGTTTTGTCATTCGGAGTTGGAACATCGCGAGGGAAGGGACAAATAAATTGGAGCAAATTGCACGAAAGCTTGTATGCAACAAAATTGCATACTATATCATTGCACAAAACCTATAAATCACATAATTTTCCATAGAAAAATTCAATAAAATCAAGAACACAAAAGGTGAAATAACTCCCATCTTCCACAATTCGTTGTTTAATCTTGTAATCTTTCGGATATTTGATTTTTTGACTATATTTTGTTTTTTAATTCTTCAAGCTTTATTTATTCCTACCTTCGTGATTTATGGTTCGAAGGGGGTGGGGGGGGTGATGTTGGTAACAAAAGAAGAAATTGATATTTGTTCCAGCCTTATTAACCTTGGATTAGATTTCGAGGTTTTGTTTTAAGTTCTGAAATAAAAAAAATTACAACACTATTTGATTTTTTTTGTATTGACAAATAAATTGTATAAATCTGGGGTTTATTCAATGAAATCTGAGCTACCGGGCCGGACCGGACTTTTGTCAAATTTTGTTTTTAATATCCGGGGAAACACGGTTCAAACCGGGCAATCTGGCAACCTTAATGCAACGCCTCTTTGTTTACTAAAGTCTCTTTAGTTGCTCACGAGACGCCTCGCCCATGGAGACCAACAAAGTTGAGAAATGAATGCCATGACTCTTCAATTTCATATTTTGGCATTGGATGGGAGCCCCCCCCCTCCCTCAAATCGGAGAACTCTGAAACTTTTTTAGTACCGTAATCCGGGGTAGTATTGATCACTTTTTTTTTTCAATATTTTTCGATTATTTTTCCCGTTAAGGTAGGGTTGCCATCCGTCCCGCAAAAGCGGGACATGTCCCGCTTTTTTGTTGAATGTCCCGCTGTCCCGCTTTTTCCTCAAAATGTCCCGCATTTATTCTTGGAAAAATTTTACAAAATGTACTGACTAACACTGGGATACATCAAATTGAAGTCTCAATTCGAGTTCTGTGATAAATTAAAAATCTTTAAAATATTTATATTTCCCAAAATATTTAAGCAGCATTTTTCATAGTTTATATATGACAATATTGAATAACTCTAGAGCTCTTGGCATAACAGTAAGATTCTGATTCAGTTAAGTGTTCTTGGAGCACGTTCAACCATTGTATGACGAAAATATTGCTTAAGTTGTTTCCAAATAATTATAGATTATTGAATTAAAGAGATTATTTTTTTCGCCAGTATCATAGTCAAATTTCAATATATCATACACCACCTGTTTCGACTCAATTGTCCAAAGTGAATAAAGATGGAAATTTTTTTTATAAGTTTTCAAATTTTTAAACAAAATAATCAAACGAAATAATTTTTATTCAAATTATACAAAGGTCTTTTACGTAAACATGTACTGCTGCATATGGCAAAAACCGTGTAAATAGAAGTCTTGTAAGAAAAACTGAGCAAAATCAATCTGCGTTTAAAAAAATCTTAGTGTACTTTCTATGAACAACTTTGACTGATGATAAACGTATAATTTTGGCTACACAATTAAACTTTTTTAAGATTTTATTAAATGTCCCGCTTTTTTCTAAAAATATCTGGCAATCCTACGTTTAGGGGAATGTGGCATGTTTCTTATTTC
The DNA here is from genome assembly GCF_029784155.1 of Uranotaenia lowii. NCBI lineage: Eukaryota > Metazoa > Arthropoda > Insecta > Diptera > Culicidae > Uranotaenia > Uranotaenia lowii. The sequence continues at coordinate 334,950,587 of NC_073693.1, forward strand.
TAAAACCAGTACTGGACTCCTTTGAACGTAAAACATGGTTGCAGAAATTTATTGGACCACATTTAATTTGAACAATTTAAACATCGATTTCGTCGCTGTTCAGGAATTGATGCTTTGGGGTTACATTGATCAGTCTCCATTTTGACGGTTTTAACGAGTTTTCTTGATCATAAAAGATACAAAACACCTTCATAACTGTTTACAAAGTCCAATTTATCAATTTTATCTTGCGTTTTAACGTTTTCTCTTAAAAACATTTATAATAGAAAAAAATCAATGATGCTGCATACATCTAGGGGCAAAAATTATAATTATTGCTTAATAGTTTTAGCTTCAAAATACAAATGAAATTTTACCTTCACACAGTCTTCTAGGCCCTCTCACTATTTCCATTTTATTTTTTTCTTCAAAGTTATCCATTTGATAGGATTCCTATGCATTTGTCCATTAAGGACTTACTCTTGGAAAATGTAATCATTGAATAACTTTAAAAATAGCACTATAACTTTACATATATAAAGAATAAAAGTTGTTCTTTCACATTCAACCACCTTTTTGCATCTAAATACTTTTTGTTATCATCAGGAGAGCTGTTTGTTTGCGAGCCTTGGAAAAATAGATATTATAAGATTTTGAAATTACATTTTTACTAACAAAAACAATTTCAAACACCATCCCAATTTTCAAAAATCAAAAATTCAAAAATTCAAACTATAGACTAAGTTATTGATGATAATGTGGAGAAATTTATTGATGGTCAAAGTTACCCCGTTTTACGGTAACCATGAAATCAATTGAGTTTATGGAATGCTCATAACTAGACTCTTTATTGAGACGAAAACAACACTTGATTAAATGACCCTACTGAAATTATTTTATGTTTGGAATTTCTTCAATAAAAATACACCTTCCAACACTGCCCTCCGGGACTCTAATTGCCCTGACTCAGGTCAGCACTGTCGCGTTTTTGAAAGAAATGAAATCACATCGGAAAGAAAAATGGTGGCATCAGCCATTAAGAGGTATAAGGTATTGGTACACTGCTGACTACCGTATGCCCATTGCGTTGCTACCGTTGTCGATTTATGAGTCTGTGAGTCGCGATTGCTGCCAAGTGCGTGCCAGTGCGTTCCCATTTGTTCCTCTAAGGAGAGAAGGAAAAAATGAATGAAAAAAATCGGATGTATAGGAAGGAAAAAAAGAAAATAATACAGCAGCCAGCCGTTATTATTATTGTGCCATTATTTATTCTCGCTCGTTGCGCTGAGCTGTATTTTATCGGGCACATTATCCACGCTTTTATCGCGAGCTTTGGCCACCTCTCCTCTCTCCTTCTGCTCCCCTTTTCTTTCGTTTCCAAGTTTCTAGGAATGGACCAGAAGCCTCAACGGAATCGCAATTGGATTGGAGGGACGCGCCCGGGGAGAAAGCGAGATTTGATTTTGGAAACAGTAAACAGGGACAAGATTTATAATGTGCTCAGTGCGAAATAATAACGGCAATTTGTTACCGGCATCCAGAAAACCAGACTAAGCCGTCATGGAAAAGTTAAGTTCCCGAAATAATTCATTTCTACGAAGCTGGCTCTGATTATGAGGTAGGATTTCTGTTTTTCTTGTGGTTTGTGATTTTTTTTCCTTTATGGCATTATTAATTTAAACATAAACGAGTTAGAGTGCTACATTTCACCGCTAATTGCAATTAGCGGTTTGGAATTTCTAAACATGCTTCGCAACATTCTAACGTTATGATCTGTGATATTGGATCAATCTGAAATAGGGGTATTATTGCTTTCGGAAAAAGTTTCTATCAATTTGGTTTGATAGTTTGCCGTTCCCAAAACCATCAAAGCAAATTGAAGCGAAAATCAAAATATTGTATCTGTTGGAATCCACTTTCCACCTCAACATTTCCTCGATTCAGTAGCAACATCCCAGAAAACCCCTCGTTCGGTCCTTAAACCGGTCAATACTATTGCCATAAACATTTCCCAAATTGCCAGTTTTATGTAGCTTTAGTTTGGAGCGAATCACCTTACACACACTCGAGAGGCACCCACACTGCTTCCTAACATGAGGAAAAGTGAAATGGAAAAGTGCACTATTTACCGTACTGGGAACTGGCCACAGGTCCTCTAGACAGAGAACGATGATCGGAAAAAGGAAAGCTAACTCCCAAAAGCCAGTTGTCCAGTTGTTAGTAGTAGTCGAAGTTGAGAAAATCGAACTCCATTCAAGACTGAGGAGCTGACGACCACTTCTGGTTCTAAGTGCCCATTAATTCTTCTTAATTTCCTGCACAAATAAATTCCTAGCGGCAGAGGACGGTGGCAATGTGGGTTTTGAAACTTTTTAAAGCCCTTCTATCTCTATTTTTGTTTTTTCGGTATTGTCGGTTGTTAAATGTGAATGTTTCCTGGTTTAAATTCTTTTGAGGAAACTTTCTTCCTTTGAATTTGTCTTACAATTTTCAGGAAATTGTTAGCTGATGGTGAAGTTAACTACATTTAATATTTATTCTTACCATTCTTCCATTTTAGTGAGTTTATTGACTGTGCTTACCTGAAATTAGAGAGTAAAAAAATTGGTATTAGAAACTGGCTTTAAATTAAATGTAGTATGTATAATACTGTAAAAACTGATTTATGCGAAAAGTTATGAGGGCATACACTAAACTTAAATTTAACAATTGTAACAGCATTATAATTTTGATAAAACTTGACGTTGGTGCATTTTTTACAAGTAATCTTCACTGCTATTGAGTGGGTAGTTAAGATCTTATGTTGAAAAAATATTCATATTAGATGTAAAGTGTCGTCATTATTTTGTTTGAAAAGTACGTTAAACTTTTACAATTTTTTTAGTTTATATTTTCATGAATTAATATGACCCAGTTTTGCCCTTATTTGTCATTACACAGTGGTCCAGGACGGAACTTAATCGTGACAAAATAAATTACAAAAATACTTTATGATATAGACAAATGGTGTCTTCAGCATAAATGCACATCAAACCATGCGCTTTAATAAACTTAAATCAAATATTGAGGCGGTACGCCTAAATTTTCATTTTTTTCCCCTAAAAAATCACCAAAAGTAACAAGGGGCGATTTTGATTTAGATGTCAAATGGCTTAAAATGCATAAATGTCACAATCTGGTGCTATCTCTAAAACTTTTTTGTCAAAAATAAACTTCAGAATTTCAAAAATGACATGGGGGGGAGGCCAAAGGAAGTCCGCAAGATTGAAATTTTAATTTTGAAGCCAAAAGGCTTAGAAATGCATGTCAAGATCAGGTGTTATCCCAAAAAAAAAATTTTTTATCGTCGAAAAACGACTTTGTCGGACTTTTGTGACCGTTTTGCGAAAAAACAGCCGGTCCCTCAAAGCCGTTTTGATTTTTTTTTGAGGCAACCCTAGATCTCGAAGTTTCATACATTTCTAAGTAATTTGGCATCAAAATTAAAATTTCGATTCCCCCCCTTTGGTGATTTTAAAAAGTAAAAACCGAAACTTCGAGCGCTTTGAGGCACACTTAAATAAAATCCGATTGAGCTGAAATTTTACGCCTGTCAGTTTTTGGGCAAATCTTCAACATGAATACCTATGGCCAGTTTGCGAAATTCGACTGGACCCAGTCGACTGCCATCCCAATGAAGGTGAGAGGCTTGAGAGTGTACATTGCTGAATTTTTCCCGCATTTTTTTGGCTGAACAAATAAGCACAAGTTTTCACAAAACCTGGCAATGTTTGGCTATTTGATCTCGAATTTTTCAACACTAAATCCGGACAAATCTCAGCAGAACTCGGTGATAATTCGAAATAAAAAATCAATAAGAAAATGACTAAAATCACCTAAAATTTTTATTTTTTTTTTTCATCAAAACTCGTCAACAGCGTTCAAATCTCTGTTCAAACTCAAAAAAGAAAATAAACAATTCGGATAAAACAAGCACTGAAAAATTGAGCCTAATTTAGATCTTGGATTGTTTTATATGTCCCCTTTACTTTGAAAAGCCGGACATTTTCGAATAAATTCGGGGAATCTTAAATGCATATTCTGCTATTTGCTGTCAAAAATACATCATTTTCTCTTAAGTATTGAATCATGTATCATGTTCTGATAAGGAAGTGTTTCTTCTCAATTGAAAAAAAAAAAATGTAACGGCTTTTCCGGGGGATCGATTAACTTTTTCTTGGATTTGTCTAAATTTTTAAATAATACAGATAAAATCAATTAAAAAAAAAAATGCAGAAATTTTGAAAAGTGGAGGAAGTTGGTAAAAAATAATAAAACAATTTTCAAACAGTATTTTTTTTCGGGTTTTGGAAGGAGGAAGCTCCCTGAAATCAGCAAATCATTTTATAAATGCCCTTTCTCAAATTATTATTAGCATAACAAAGCTGTCATAGTTGAATTTAGAATTTCATTGAGTGATTCTTAAAACATGAATATTACTATATTTTCAATCTCATCATATTCCAGACTTACGAGTCTGTGTCTTTAACATTTTATTTTCATTCTGAATTATTATTTTCGAAGGTAACTTTTGTCACATTTAGACGAACTTTTTTAAAAAGCTTCCTAATCTTTTTGCCTTTCTTTCAGAAAGGTCACCCAGCTGACAACTCGATTTGTTTACATTTGGCCGTACGTCCTTTTGGAATATTCGATACCGCAGCTAATCTCATGCTGGGTAGGAAAATAGAATCTTGTTGGAAAAAATAATGTCGTACTGGGGTCAATTCATCTAGTAGTAGCATGTATCCTGACAAGTTGTTGAAGACAAATATCAAAAATGCATATTTTAAATATTGTCGAGTGTAAATTGTTATTAAGAAAATTGACAAAACATATTGTCAAAATTGATGAAACAGAAAAAAACTATCCAAAATGACAAAACTGACAAAATTGACAAAATTGACAAAATTGACAAAATTGACAAAATTGACAAAATTGACAAAATTGATAAAATTGACAAAATTGACAAAATTGACAAAATTGACAAAATTGACAAAATTGACAAAATTGACAAAATTGACAAAATTGACAAAATTGACAAAATTGACAAAATTGACAAAATTGACAAAATTGACAAAATTGACAAAATTGACAAAATTGACAAAATTGACAAAATTGACAAAATTGACAAAATTGACAAAATTGACAAAATTGACAAAATTGACAAAATTGACAAAATTGACAAAATTGACAAAATTGACAAAATTGACAAAATTGACAAAATTGACAAAATTGACAAAATTGACAAAATTGACAAAATTGACAAAATTGACAAAATTGACAAAATTGACAAAATTGACAAAATTGACAAAATTGACAAAATTGACAAAATTGACAAAATTGACAAAATTGACAAAATTGACAAAATTGACAAAGTTGACAAAATTGACAAAATTGACAAAATTGACAAAATTGACAAAATTGACAAAATTAACAAAATTGACAAAATTGACAAAATTGACAAAATTGACAAAATTGACAAAATTGACAAAATTGACAAAATTGACAAAATTGACAAAATTGACAAAATTGACAAAATTGACAAAATTGACAAAATTGACAAAATTGACAAAATTGACAAAATTGACAAAATTGACAAAATTGACAAAATTGACAAAATTGACAAAATTGACAAAATTGACAAAATTGACAAAATTGACAAAATTGACAAAATTGACAAAATTGACAAAATTGACAAAATTGACAAAATTGACAAAATTGACAAAATTGACAAAATTGACAAAATTGACAAAATTGACAAAATTGACAAAATTGACAAAATTGACAAAATTGACAAAATTGACAAAATTGACAAAATTGACAAAATTGACAAAATTGACAAAATTGACAAAATTGACAAAATTGACAAAATTGACAAAATTGACAAAATTGACAAAATTGACAAAATTGACAAAATTGACAAAATTGACAAAATTGACAAAATTGACAAAATTGACAAAATTGACAAAATTGACAAAATTGACAAAAATGATTAAAACAACAAAAACGATATGAAAGACAAACATTACACAAATGACAAAATATATTGACAAAATTTACATGAAATACTGATGAAACAATTGATAAATTGGATGAAACTGACCATATCTGTCCAAATCGATCATTTTGGCCAAATTTGTCTATTTGGCCCAAATGATCGATACGAAATTGTAAACGAAAATCACAAACTTGACTTAATATATTGTATGTCAAAATTGAAAAATAACTTATTTGACAAAATTGATAAATTGAAATTAAATTTAGTCATTTGACAAAATTAGTAAAATTTCCTAATCAACTTTATTAACAAAATTGATCAAAATGACAAAATGGAGAATATTTACAAAATTGATGAAATGGACAAAATTGACAAAAATGGCAAAATGATAAAATTGAAATTATTGACATTTCAAAGTTTTCAAAATATTTTATATCGATAGTTAATTCAATCAATTTTTGTAACCTACGTTGAAGCATCGTATTTTACTTTAGCAGTTGTAATTTTACTCATTTTTCTTCAATATATTCACTTCCTTCACTTGAGAGGTTGAACACATGGTTAAGCAGCTTTTTTTTTAAATTGTATTCTTTATTTTTAGACCTCTTCTATTTTACAGATGTAAGATCATAATGTCATAGAACCGGGAACATACAAGATATTCCAGAGTTACGTCATAATTCTATTATCTATATATATAAAAATGAATGTTTGTCTGTCTGTCTGTTCCCTATAGACTCGGAAACTACTGAACCGATCATCGTCAAAATTGGCATCTGAGGGTTTTTGAGGCCGGGGATGGTTTCTGTAATAGTCAAAACTCCATCCGACTTATGGGAGGGGGGGCTTCCATACAAAATTTGTAGTTTTTCGGAACAAATAAAAGTCATGACATCCATTTTCCCGAAATTTTTTCTTCCTTTGGGCGGTTTGTTTTTCGTCTCCAAGGTCGAGGCGTCGAGCCAGCGTCGCAAAAGGATAGAAACCATGGCATAGCATACTGATCAGTGGGAATATTTTTGCGCGTATTTCTCAACCAAGAATGCAAGGGGTGACGATATGAAACCTAGATGTGATTTTTTTCTACTTGATTCCTAGCTCATTGGTACAGCACATGGTTATAAATGACGCCTAGATGAGACCCAGATTGACATTTTGTCGATCGAATAAAACATATACATTTTTTTTTTGCCAAAATCTGAAATTGAAAAGTCATGGCATCCATTTTTAGAGATTTTCTTTAACTTGAGGGGTTTGTTTTTCGTCTCTATGGTCAAGCAAACGTCGTCGCAAGTAGATAGTAACTAAAGCATACTGTTCATTGATCGCTGGAAAAATTTAACAATCAGGCGCCTGTTTCTCAACCAAGTACCTATGTTTCTTATGCACGTGGGGGCGATATGCAACCTAGATGTGTTTTGCTTAATTTCACGTGGTAATAAATGACGCCTAGATGTGACACGGATTGGTATTTTATCAATCGAATCATAACCAATTGAAAGATTCGCAAAAATACTTCCATATTTAGTTCGTGTTAATGTAGGTAGCATTCGACTTTTCATTCAAGGAACATTAGAACATGTTCAAACGTTCAACTTTTTCTGTTAAAAAAAAATTAAAAATTATGTTTTCTTCTAGAAATTGTTACTTCGGCCCAAAAACACAACTGAAACGAATTTAGAAATGAAACTGGGAGCTTTTTATTTTAAATATATCTGAACAAACCATCCTACTTTTTTATTACATACCAATTCAAGTAGGTACTTAACATGAAAAGTGTTTTTGTGTTACATGGCTGCATAAAAGAGACTTTTGATCCGCTTCGTTTTTAAAAAGCGAGACTTTAGAACTGATATTTAACTGGACGCAAAATTTTTATGAGAAATTTTTAGTGTACCCTTAAAGTGTTAAAAACAATATTCCCTCCTGTCAACTAACATGGTGGGGCAAGGGCAAACGTCGAACTTTTAAGAAATTCATCTTCAAAATGATTCAATATGTTGGGAAGACCAGAAGGAGTATTCTTAAATGTCTTTGTAAATGACCTTTGTCATTCCCTTTGAACGGCATTCGTTAAAAGTGGAGTAAAAACATAAATTTATACTGCAGAAATACTGCAGATATATCAGTGAAACTTGAGAGATCAAAAAACAGGAATACGTTTTAAATCCATTTTAAAGCCATTACTCTGACGCATCTGTAAATAAGCTTTGCATTGACACTTGCCCAAATATACGGGACAAATGTAAACTTAAAAGTTTGTTTTTGCCAGCATTTTTGAATATTTGACTTTCTGCAACTGATATTTTTTTGAATATTTATATTTTTTGCCGTATTAAATTTATTAAACAAAAAAATTGCACTGTATTTAATACATAACTAATTTAAAATATTTTTCATTACCATGATAAGTGCTGATTTGGAAAACTTCAAGCTATAATGTCTCATGTCCACGAGTTTGGAATATGGCAAAACATTTTTTTTAACTTAATTTTGGCGCGAAAAGGATAGATATTCAAACTGCTTCGTAGGCGAGGATGGTGAAACAAACTGTTTGAAAATGGTTATTACAAATCCTTTCCATCCTTTTTTTTTCAAATTTCTATAGCTTAGTTTTTCAACTCCAAAAAATACCCCAAATGCTCTCTAAAATCTAAATTTGAATAAATTTTTACAAATTACACTTATTTTCGGGAGGTGTAGCAAAGCACAACGGGTCAGCTAGTTATTCATAAATCTATCACTTTTTTATTCTTTTGTGTCATGTGAATCCAAATATAATTAACAGGCTGTAAGAAAGGCTACAATCCACTGTCAAGAGTATTAAATCGGGATTTAACTAAGAAATTTAAAAAATAAACATTAATCTTTTTGAAACATTTTTTTTAATATAAAATGTTTTTTTTTTGTGTTTAAAAGATATGAAAGTGAAATAATCATTTGAATTTGAATTTCAAATTTTGCAATTACTGCATTACTCAAAATGAAACTTTTGTATTTGAATTTCATTTGTAATTCAATTCCAGGTATTTAATTATGGGTCTGAATAAAATCTGATTTTTGGTTTTGAATTTCCCTGTTGCACTGTCTGTATCTGTATGGAATTTGAATTAAAATCCTTTGTATTTTTTTTTAAAGATTCTTTGTCTAAAGTCTTAATGTTACTTCTCAATAATCATGAGGGAAATATTTATTCTGCTTTGCTCATACCAAGTTATAAATAATTAAATGAAAATAGTTTTAATCCTATTTGTAATTTTTCAAATCAAGAGAATTTTTGATGGTGATAGAGTTATTAAATAAATTGTGAATTGAATTTTATATTCAGCAGGATTTATCATCATTTTCATTTTAGATTAGTTGATTAAATCATCCGCAATGTTTGCACGTGATAAATTAACAGTTATTGTTTGGAGATATCAGACATAAATAATGGTTATTTGCAGACAAACCAACGAACTGTTTGCAGTTTCTTTACATGTTTAAAATATTATGTCTTCTCTGGGACGACATATTAAAAACAATGATTCTTGGCTTAACTCGGGCCTTGACTTTTAGGCAACCCATAATATCTTATTCCTAATTATATTCTTAATTAAGCTGGAATCTCTTGATTTTTGTGTCTTTTTTGTTACACGAATCAGTTCTACCATTCAAAAACACTCCTATTGTAGCATGTTTTCCTCACTATTAACCATCATTCCCTTCATTCAAATATTTTACAGTGTAGTTAGTTAATATAGATGTCCTTTCTGGGTGTGTTCCACTGAAATCGATGAACTGGATGCTGCTGCTATTCAGCTAATAAAGTTTCTAACGTTTGTTCAAACTTTCCGCTGAATTAATTATCGAACTGTCATTAATTCAAACTATGAGCTATGTTGTAGTTGCTAGAACCCACCGCCCCATCCTAATGCCAAATCAAAGCCACAGCTCCCGCAATAATAATTCATCATCATTTTCAGCTGGTCAGGCGCAAATCTAGTGGACGGGAATCATATGAGAGTGTGCATTCTAGATTAGAATGATTGCTGCAGCCCGGAATAACTTCTGGTGAAATATGAATGCCATGTGGGGCGGATTTTGGGATAGAGAACTTACTAGCACGAAATTCCTAACCAATGGTGGTTACTGACTGGGCAACGGGTAAAACCGCAGAATCAGCAATTGAATCTAACAACGAAGCCAAAAAAAAAAATAGCGAACGGTCTACAAATAATTGAATAAATCATAACTGTGCGTGGAATGTGGATCCAATTTATGACCTAGCTCCGGATTGTGGTTTTGCACGTAATTAAGTGAGTTTAATTTTAATTGTTTTAATGATATCAAATTGGAGATTTGTTTTAGTTGGCTAAATCAAACAGACGGGATTATGTTGCAATCTAATTGGCAAAATGATGTTTAGAGGTCATAGAAAATTATCTATTAATTAGTAATATGAAAGATTACGAAGTCAAAATATTTAGATGAAATTTAAACTTTAAACCTGATGTTTTGGAATTATTCTGGCTGACTTCATTTAATTATTTTTAAAAACAAATTCCCTTAAGTTTTGATTACACACTTTAGAGGAAAAAGTCCTCAGACGTCTTCCATGAACTGTTGATGCCTGCACTTGAAAAGTACGTACATGGTTTTCACACTTACATAACACCATCACCAGTCACAAACCACGGTTGCCGCAAAACGAACCCAAAAGTGAAGGAACAATTGTGTTCGGTATTCCGACCGCAAGGATTCAATTTCTCCGTATTTGCACCTCATTGTTCACAGTTCATTATGGTATGGCACAGCACAGCCAGTGGGTGGTCGTCGTCGTCTGGATGAATGAACGACGGTGGTGGCGCAAAACCTCTCGGAGCCTCGAAGGCGTCTGCTAACTTGAATATGTATTGTCCGGGAGAATGGATGCGACACCCACCGCAATTTTCAAGTTCGATCTCGGTTCTTGGTGTCATTGAATAAGGTGTCTATTTTCAGCGTTCCTGGAGCTGAATGGTATGTGAAAATCTTTATCAATGAAATAATTATAGTTTAGTTTAGTTTATTGATGGATATATGGGCTGAGCCCGTCATCCCGCAAACTTAAGACTATCTTAAATATAATTGTCGTCTTAAATACATAATGTAAATGTTTAAAATTGTCTGTACACTTGAATTGAAGTCAATTATGTTATTTATGCGGTTCGCTTCCCTCATGTATCGGTGCGCTGGCTCGTTACGGCTGTAATTTGTTGTTCGATTCTCAACGGTGTAGCGCCTGCGTCTTCTTAAGACCAAACTGCTGGAATTGGTTGTTATTCGGGACCGTAGAAAGGACGAATCTATGATGCCTCGATCTATTTTCAGGAAGAATTTTAAGTCGTTTATGCGGTGCCGATTCTCTAGTAGATCCAAGTCCAATAGATGACATAAACTCTCATACTCTGGCATTTGCTCTCTCCAACCAAGATTCCTTACCGCAAATTTCACAAACCGTTTCTGGACAGCTTCTAATCGATTTATATGTACTTGGTACATGGGCCTCCAAACTATGCTTGCAAAATCAAACTTCGATCTAACCAAGCTAATATATAGGCATTTATAGAAAAAAGAATCAGGGAATCTGACCTCCAAATAAATGATTTTTTTTGACGTTTTCATTTATAAGAGGGCTTGTTTGTGTACGAAGATTTGCGTAAGATAATAACTTTGTTTTAGGGTAGTTCGTGAGCCTTCCCCACTTTGTAAGACGGAGAAGGTGGAAAATCTATAGGGGAGAATGGGGATACTTGATCCCCTTTTCTAATTTTCACCACATATTTTTGGAAAAATTTAAAAACTCGCACCCTTTAACATTTTCTGGCAGCGTGTAACTTCAAGTTTCTATGCTCCAAAAATTAGAACGATACTTGAACCCGTAGATGAACTAGAAGCATTTCCGTGGGAGTAAAAAAATGCGTTACCGTTAAATACCGTTTTGGCTGGTAAACGGTGGATAATGTGCAATACGAGACCCCATAGTGGTCATATCACCTCTTATTCACAACTCCTATCTCTACCTCCCCGCGGTGCCGGCTGGGGTGCGAGTAACCTAAGCGGAGATCGGGTACCCAACCCCGGTGGATGCTTTGGTCGCATGCAGACTGAGAAGGTGGCCGCACGCGTCTGTTCCCCAGGTCAGGGGCGGCGTGCAACAACAACCGAGCGTCTGTTCTCCAGGTCAGGGGCGGCTCAAACAGCGTCTGTCTCGCAGCGAGCGGCTGAATTTACGAAATGCGGCTCCCGCCAGCTAAGTCCAAGATGGCAGCCCCATCGCGGGATAGGGACTTTAGGCTAACAACCTACTGCTCCCGATTTAAAATTGTTACGGAATCCGAAAGAAATGACCGACCTGGAACTTTGGCGACGACTTTTAGCATGAAAACACGGACACGAATTGGAACTTGGAATGTTTTAACCCTTGCCCAACAAGGCAAACTGGAACAACTTGCTAGAGAGGCTAGCCGCCTCAAGCTTGAAATTCTGGGACTGAGCGAAGTCCGTTGGCCTAATACTGGAGAACACAAGACACAATCCGGGCAAGTCCTGCTTTACTCTGGCATACGAGGAGAACATGCTACTCGGGAACGAGGAGTTGGTTTCCTGTTAAGCCCGCAAGCCTACGCGGCCCTCATTAGATGGGAACCGATAAACGAAAGAATAATCGTAGCCAGATTTAGAACACGGGTTAGAAACCTTACAATGGTCCAGTGTTATGCGCCAACTGACGTTGCCGACTTGCAGGAGAAAGAGCAGTTTTACAGTCAACTGAACAGCGTGGTTGAGAGAATTCCGAAGGGTGACATTCAAATCCATTTGGGCGACTTCAACGCAAAAATTGGCTCCGACAATCAGGACCTTGAGCGCATCATGGGGCGCCATGGCCTAGGACAGATGAGCGAAAACGGAGAGCTGTTTGTAGAATTTTGTGGCAACAACAACATGGTGATCGGTGGATCGCTCTTCCCCCATCGACCAGCACATAAGGTCACTTGGGTATCCCGAGATGGCCGAACAGAAAATCAAATTGACCACATCTGCATCAGCCGAAAATGGAGAAGGAGCCTTCTTGATGTCCGCAACAAGCGAAGCGCAGACATTGCATCTGACCATCACCTCGTCCTTGGCGAGATACGACTGAGAGTTGCACGTGTCCAACGGCGCGAGGAGAAAGTCGGGTGTCGATACGACGTCCGCCGGTTGGAGAATCCAGAGGTGAAAAGGGCATACGTTGAACAGCTAGAATCCCGAGCCTCGGAGCTGCCGACAGACGGAACAGTCGAAGAACAGTGGTGTGGAATCAAGAATGCCTTTATCACGACGAGCCATGGTACTCTCGGTAAAGTTTGTGGAAGAAGGAGTGAATGGATGACGGATGAAACTTGGAGGATGGTCGATGATCGGAGAAAGGCGAAAGTCGGAATTGAGCAGGCATGTACCGGGTCAGCCAAAGCAGCCGCCCGCTTACGATATGCGGAGCTGGAAAAGGCAGTTAAACGAGCTTGTAGACGAGACAAGAGAGCCTGGACAAACTCCCTAGCCGAAGAGGGAGAAAGAGCCGCCGCCAATGGAGATATCCGATTACTTTATGACATTTCTCGCCGCCTCACTGGTGCAAGGACTAATGCAAGAATGCCGCTAAAAGACCGAGCAGGTCAGTTATTGACCGATCGAACAGATCAGCTCAAACGATGGACTGAGCACTTCGAACAACTCTTCCGAGTCACGAATAGCGATGGCCAACAGAATCTGCAGCTCGAAGCGCCAACAGTAAGTCGCATAAATGGCGTCAACTCGGAAGCGCCTTCGCTGGCTGAAATAGAAGCGGCAATCAAAAACATGAAATCCAACAAAGCACCTGGGATCGATTGCATCCCTGCTGAAATGCTGAAAGCCGACCCTGCCCTATCAGCACAAATGTTGCACCGTCTTTTCGCTGACATCTGGGATACTGCAACATTCCCGGCCGACTGGATGCAGGGTATCCTCGTAAAGGTCCCGAAGAAAGGAGACCTGACAGAGTGCGGTAACTGGCGAGGCATAACGTTGATCTGTACAACCCTCAAAGTACTCTGCAAAGTGATTCTGAACAGGATCCAGGAGAAAATAGACGCTACACTCCGACGGCAACAAGCTGGATTCCGATCCGGACGATCATGTGTGGACCACATCACAACGCTACGAATCATACTGGAACAAATCAACGAATTTCAGGACTCTCTTCTGCTGGTGTTCGTTGATTTCGAAAAAGCATTCGACCGACTTAACCATGAAAACATCTGGGCGGCTCTAAGGCGACGAGGGGTCCCAGAGAAACTAGTCCATCTCATCGAAGCACAGTATGAGGCATTTTCGTGCAAGGTCTTGCACGACGGTGTCTTGTCCGAACCAATCCCGGTAACTGCTGGAGTGAGACAAGGATGTATTCTATCACCGCTACTTTTTCTTATCGTAATGGATGAGATTCTGATTGGATCGATTGACTGTGCACCGAACCGAGGATTGCCGTGGAATCCTTCAACAATGGAGCAACTGAACGACCTTGACCTGGCTGACGATATTGTTTTGCTCGCCCAAACACAACCAGATATGCAGAGCAAACTCGACGACCTCACCGAAAGTTCCAAGGCAGCAGGTCTCAAAGTCAATGTCGGAAAGACCAAGTCGATGGAGATCAACACAGGAAATCCCTCCAGTTTCATGGTAGCTGGGCAACAAGTTGAGAAAGTGGAGTGCTTCCAGTATCTTGGTAGCCAGATTACGCCTGATGGTGGTACCAGAAAAGACATCGAAACACGGATCAGAAAGGCCCGATTTGCGTTTGCGACTCTCCGAAACATCTGGCGGTCACGCCAGATCTCTCTACGAACAAAAATCCGAATCTTCAACTCAAACGTCAAATCCGTATTGCTGTACGGGTGCGAAACTTGGTGCACATATGCGGTGACGACGCGAAAACTGCAAGTATTTGTAAACCGCTGCCTGCGGAACATCATCCGCGCTTGGTGGCCTGGCAACTGGATCTCGAATGAGGAACTACATCGCCGGTGTCATCAAAAGGCGCTGGAAATCGAGATTCGGGAACGTAAGTGGAGATGGATTGGGCACACGCTGCGAAGAGATGAAAACGAGATTTGCAGAGAGGCGCTAGATTGGAATCCAGAAGGTCATCGAAGAAGAGGCAGACCCAGAAATTCGTGGCGGCGAAGCCTAGCCGCTGAAATCCGAACTGTCGACGAGAATCTTGACTGGGACCAGGTGAAGACGCTGGCTCCGGATCGTCAACAGTGGAGGTCTTTTACCACGGCCCTATGCACCGGAGGATCGGCGCGGGATCATTAAGTAAGTAAGTAAGTAAAAAAATGCGATATTTTTGAAATTAGGGGAGACTAGATACTCTTTTGAAGGAGACTTGATCCTTTATTTAGAAAGCCCTAATCCTTGGAAAGAAATCAAACAGAACCTCAAGATAGAATGTCAATTGACTTTTTCTGTCATGTTTGTTCTCATTTCACAATTTATAACTGACAGAGGAAGAAAATTCTATAACTTTGTCTCAACGCTAATGACATTGCATACTTAAAGGCGCTATTTTCTAAAACTATGAGAACATTAATTATATTAGCCCTTTTCTTCAGACAATTGCTGGATAAATATTAGTTATTGGATAAATATCAGTAATCTCGTAGTCAGCAATGATCACGATCAATTCAGAATAAGAATATACCGTTTTTAACTCAAGGGATCAATTGTACCCTTAATCTACATTTAAGAAAACTTTCTGTAAATGTTGAGAGTTTTACATTGCTTTTAAAACATGGTTTTATGAAGTTCATATTACGCTCGAACGATTGATATACTGGAACAAACATATTGGTTATAATTTTTCCATGTAGGAAGGATCATTTGAAAGTGATGAAAAAAGATATTCAAATCACATTTCGTGAATTTTTTCAAACAAAGTTCCAATACTCAAACAATTATTTTGTTTAATTTTTGAGCTTTAAGCATAGTTGTTTTGCTCCATTTGGCACATTTTTCTAAAACATTTGATCTTTGTAGAACATTCCAGTTTCGAGATATAGCTAAGGAATCAAGTATCCCCAGGGATCAAGTATCCTCACTCTCCCCTACCAGTTAAACATTCTTTTTGGTATAATTGATGGACTCGTGGAACTTTAAAAAAAAAACCAGTAAAAATTTTAGATCTTGAAAAACAAGGTTTTGATACTTACGTTTTCGGTGGTTCCTTAGCAGCTCCCACATTGCTGCCGATTGCAGCAGAACCAAAACATTGTTTGTTTTGGTTCCTATTGTTATGTTCAATTCGAAATCGAGAACAATAGATCAATGATTGTTGATGACGGGTGATGATGATAAACGCGGTACAACTGTTTACATTATCACACGGTTAGGCGAGAATACTCAAATTGGGTTCGTGGTAACACAACAGTTTTGCCAGATATCCTGGGCAAGAATATCAAAGTACATACTTACTGAGAAATGAGTACTTTCCAGGTTAGGAAATATAAGAAGTTAAAATTGACAATTAGCTATCGCTAATTAATATAGTTGTATTCCACTGACCTCACAGAGGAATCATGAATAAAGATAACTCTATTCCATCACTGAAACCTGCGTTTTCAACACAAGTTTAAAGATCAACTTCCACTAAACAAGGTGAAATAATCTTTCAATTGCAATTCAAAACTGCAACTCATCATCAAATGGTTGGTTCTGATTAAGGCTAAAATTGATTTTAAATAATGCCTCAAAAAAAAAAAATCAAAATTCAAATAATTTTTACAAATTTCATTCATTTTTAGAAGGTTTAGCAAACCGCACCGGGTCAGCTAATTTAATATAATGTAGTTTAGCTATCATTTAATTTTCACAAAATGATGATGACATAATTTCTCACATCGAAGGTTATTTTTAAATTTGAATTTTTGGCTTTTTACGGTCTTGGATCTCAATCAAACAACTTATTTTTCGAAATACCCGACTTTTCGACTATTTTTTGTGGTCTTTCTCAAGGGAACTGGAAGATTATTTGAGTAATTAGTTTTGAGCATTGTTAGTGGACTATACTAAAGTGTGTAAACTCACTTATCTGTCTGCTGTTATTGTCAATATCGTTTTTTTTTCAACGGCTAGGTGTCCAGTACTTGCAGCTCTGTGGGGGGGTATTGTTGTTTTTTACATTCGAATCATATTTATAAATTTTTCATCTTACAATTTTAACCGTAAAGAAAAGATTATTTTTCATCCGATTTCCTATGGTCGCACTTTAACGAACTTTTTTGAACTATGGATGTTGTGTTATGTGGATTGTGTGGGTATTGTTTGGGGTTGAGCTTTCTGAGTTGGTAAATGGGATTTGAATTGGTGTAATGTGTGAGTTTAGAGTATTCTTTATGCTATTGCTATTGCTGGTTGGTTGTTTTGATTTTATGGATTGTAATATGCCTGTGTATGTTGCACTTAATCTAGCTGTATTTGTCCTGTAGTTTACGATATTTTCTGTGTTGGTGATATGACACATCTCCAATACACGCAATGTTGATGTGTATTGCGCTCTATCTACGATTTTGGCTCTGTTGTGGTCGAATCGATGTTGGGTGTTTATAACATGATCTGTCATAGCTGTGGTATCTCCTAATTTCTATTTTATTTCGGCGGTGTTGGTGACTCCGGTGTCCGATACTTTTTCATACCGGTTGATATCGGACTTGTAACCATCTTTGTGAGTGGATTGGTGCTCATTCCGATGTACACCTTCTCGCAGTCATGGCATGGGATACTGTAGATGATATTTGACTGTTGGCCCGGCAGAAAATCAACCGGTATGAAAAAGTATTGGAAACCGGAATCACCAACACCGCCGAAATAAAAAAGCAAAGAATAACTGTTGTTTTTAAACAACAAAATTAAATTATCTTCAGATTATTTATTTCCAAAACGATTGTATTTTTGTGAATCAATCGAACACAACCACAGGAAAATCGAATATTATCAATTACAAAAAAGTAGTTCTAAGACAGCCTCTGTTTTGTCATCAAACAATGTAACCCTCATCAAATTTGACTCGCAATTTATCAGTTGAAATTCCCAAAATCTTATACAATTAATCAACCCTTTCGATTCAACCATCGATGGAAAAAATATAAAATTTTCAAAATGAAAATTAAATATACAAATTTTTTTTCATGTCTGATTCTTGCAAATTCAAATCCAAAATATTAGTTCAAAATTTGAATATCTAAAAACTGTAATTAAAAAAAATTAACAAATCACTGAAAAAATGTGAAATTCCCTGCAGATTTTTTCATTTGAAGATTACAAGTTTCTTAGAGCTGAGTTTGAATCAACAAGTGAGAAAATTTTGAAAATCTTTTGTGGAATTCTGAATCTGGGATTAGTTTTTAAGGTTTTTGCATCAGTTTTAAGTCAAGTTTGTTACTCTTGAATAACCTTACTCAATCGTCAACATTTGATTGCGAATTTGAAATTGAGTGAAGAGTAAAAAACCTCGCTTGTTTTTCTTGGACCCTCATGAGGGAGGGATTAATCCCCCAAAACGCCCCCCCCTCTCCAACGGACTTGCCTCATTAGCATTCCCGTTTTACCTTGGGATGCAAGGTCCGGTCCGGTTGCCCGGATATCGAGGAGAAAGGCCCGGTTTTTTCCAGGAGTATTTCCAATTTTTACGAAGTTCCAAATTTTGAGCATGTTTTAGCGAAATAAATTCGCTTGCATTTTCTTAAATTGCAGAATACAATTCGAACGCTGATAATGTGCCTCCGTGAAAATCATATATTGTGTGTTTACTTTTCAGCTAATATCTTGCCTTTTTATGGAATATACGTAGATTTTGGCTAAATTTTGAAAATTTAATCACAGTCTAAATATTTTTTATTAATAACTAAATTGACATTTCTTCCCCGGAGCAGTTGTTTTTATAATTTTATTGTATGTATTGAAAAAAAAAATGTAAACCTTTGAACATTTTTTAAATTTCATGATGCGTGCAGCCAATATTTACCAAAAGCACATAAATTTTGAACGAAGTTTCAGTAACGGACATAATTTTTGTTTTAAATTTTCGATTAAGAGTTAATCACCGTTGATATATTTTTAATTGATTTTTGTTTTGAAACTTTAAAAATATCTTCAAACTGATTTTGCCAGTTAAAATGTACTGTTTCCTAATTATTTTTCACGAATTTTCTATGAAGGCTACACAATTTCATTATTACTGATTTATACTGGTCAAACCACATTTTTTCCAATAAGCTAAGCTTTAGCAAGCATCGATGAATAATATACAATGTTTCAAATGAAATTTTTCATCCAATTGGATGCACAATTCTGAAGAATCACATGTGACATAAAATAAGATTTTATAATTTTCTGGATGCATAAAATTCTGTAGACACGTTCGCCTGACGTCATGAATTTTTAAAATTCTTCCAGTTGTCAGGAGCATAATTTCTGAAGATTTAAATTTTCGACTACATAAATTTTAGTTGATTTTTATCTCATACTTCTAGAATTTAGAAAGGATTAGCAAAATCGGGAGAATATCTTTAAAAAGTATGATAATCAGAAAAAATCTTTTTACTTTGTTCTTTTAGAAGCTTTTCTTTGCCGAAAAATTTAATAATATTCTGCTTTCGTAGAAATGTTCAAATCATTTACATTAACATCATGCAAAGTATTCATTTAAGCTTTATATGCACTTAAAACTTTATTGGCTCAATGTTTGCACACGTTTTAAATTTGATATACAATCGAACCATGTTAGAAGAATTGACGATCCAGAAGAAAAACCATGTACTTCATGGTAATCAGAAACAGAATGAAAAGAAAAATCCAGGAGTTAGAAAAAAACTTTCATGGATTTAAAGTTATTTTCGTAAAATTAATGTTCATTGATCATTCACATATTTAGATTATTTTCATTAAAAACAAAAACAATACATTTTTAATGTGGCTGTGGACCATTTCTCGTACCCAAATGATTTTCCATGTTTCATTTGTTCGATAAGTTCTTGGTTTATGCAAAATAATTTTATGAGAGCTCGCCTCTTCCCTATCTGTATCCCCAATTGAAGGAGAAAGGAGTTTCAAAAAAGCATATAACCATTCATCGATTCCAAATGCCCTCCAATCAGGGGTGTTATACTCCTCAAAACAGCACAATGTGTTCTAAAAGCACAATGTGAACGCAAGCTTTCTAGAACTGCGCGCACGGCGATAGAATATCTACTGCTCGCTCTCTTACTGCGCGCCGATAACCGGATTTTCTGAGAGGTTTCTCACAATGCTGAAAAACACAATGAGCTGATCCACTCTGCTCAATGTGCTGCTCAATGTGAACTCTGGCTTTAGAAATTTGCCAAGCACGCTTCTTCGTTTTATTTTTTCTTCTCATCAGTAGAAAACAAAAACGATCATCGTTCGTCCAGTCCGGCACGAAGACACACCGCCTGCTTGCAAGGAAGAAAATAACTCATAAACTAGCAACAGCAACAACACAAAAGAAATTCGGTTGGGCTCGGCCTGCCGGCTGCCGAGCAGCGATGTCACGAAAATCTGTTTATAATTCTGTTAAATTGTACACGTATGGACGAAGATCAGACTCATTTATGATACAGATTTTTTTTGTGGCAACGGTGTTCGGCAGCCGGCAGGCCGAGCCCGCCCAAATTTCGGCTTTGTTGTTGCTGTTGCTTGTTTATTGGGAAAGAATTCGCTTTCGTTTGTTGAATTCCGCGTTGTGGTACACATTGTGCAGCTCAATGTGCTGAGGGCTATCGTTGCGTAGCACAGTGATTTGCTTCGATGAGGCACATTGATGGACAGCTAGCTCAGTCAGTGCTCGGTTTTGCTCTCTCAATGTGCTATGGAAAAAATGCACATTGAGCTCATTGTGTGAGCGAATGACACCCCTGCCTCCAATATCAAATTTGTTTCCATTTACTCGATTTGTTCTCGAGTTATGTGAAAAATTGAAACGGAGCCCCCTTCTCTCCTTCATATCACCCTACTGGAAGGAGGCAATAGTAAAAAATATTCATAGAAACATTCCTTGAAACTACTCAAATACCCTACCAAGGGATAACTTCTCGAGTTATGTAAAAAATTGTATGAGTGCACCCTCCCATCTTCAAATTCCCCACAGGCAGAACAAAGGGTTCTCAAAATGTCATAGAGACATTTCTTGTATTCAAATACCTTCCAATGCCATCCAATTAAGTTGCATGGCCGGATTAGTTCACATGGTCCGGTTATGTTGCATGATTCGATTATGTCACATAGTCTGATTATGTTGCATGGTCGATTATGTTGCATGGTCAATTATGTTGCATGGTTGGATTATGTCACATGGTCGGATTATGTCGCGAGGTTCGATTTTGTTGCATGATCCGATTATGTCACATGGTCGATTTATGTCACATGGTCGATTATGTTGCACTGTTGGATTGTTGCATGATTAGATTATGTCACATGGTCCGGTTATGTTGCATGATCCGATTATGTCACATGGTTGATTATGTTGCAAGGTCGATTTACACATGATCGGATTATGTCGCATGGTCCGATTATGTTGAATGATCCGATTATGTCATATGGTCCGATTATGTTGCATGATCGGATTATGTGACATGGTCGATTTGTGTCACATGATCCAATTATGTTGCATGGCCGGGTTAGTTCACATGGTCCGGTTATGTTGCATGATCCGATTATGTCACATGGTCCGAATATGTTGCATGGTCGATTATGTTGCATGGTTGGATTATGTCACATGGTCGATTATGTTGCATGGTCGGATTATGTCACATGGTCGATTATGTTGCATGACCCGATCATGTTGCATGGTCGAATTATGTTGCATGGTCCAATCATGTTGCATGACTCGATTATGTCACATGGTCCGATTATAATGCATGATAGAAATTATAACACATGGTCGATTTATGTCACATGGCCGATTATGTTGCATGTTCGTATTATGTCACGTGGTCGATTATGTTGCAAGGGTGATTTATGTCACATGGTCCGATTATGTTGCATGATCGGATTATGTCACATGGTCGATTATGTTGCATGTTCGGATTATGTCACATAGTCCGATTATGTTGCATGGCCGGATTCTGTCACATGATCTAATTATGTTGCATGGCCGGATTAGTTCACTTGGTCCGGTTATGTTGCATGATCAGATTATGTCACATGGTCCGATTATGTTGCATGGTCGATTGTGTTGCATGGTTGGATTACGTCACAAGGTCCGATTTTGTCGCATGGTCCGATTATGTTGCATGATCCGATTATGTTGCCGGATCGGATTATGTCACATGGTCGATTTATGTCACATGGTCGATTATGATGCACGGCTGGATTATGTCACATAGTCCGATTATGTAGCATGACCGGATTATGTCACTTGGTCCGATTATGTTGCATGATCGGCTTATGTCACATGGTCCGATTATGTTGCATGATCGGATTTTGTCGCATGGTCGGATTATGTCACATAGTTCGATTATGTTGCATGGCCGGTCACATATTCCGATTATGTCGCATTGCCGGATTATGTCACATGGCCCGGTTATGTTGCATGATCCGATTATGTCACATGGTTGATTATGTTGCATGGTCGATTTACACATGATCGGATTATGTCGCATGGTCCGATTATATTTAATGATCCGATTATGTCATATGGTCTGATTATGTTGCATGATCGGATGATGTCACATGGTCGATTATGTAACATAGTCCGATTATGTTGCATAGTCGGATTGTCACATGGTCTGATTATGTTGCATGGTCGGATTATGTCACATGGTCGGATTATGTTGCATGGACGGATTAGTTCACTTGGTCCGATAACTCATGGAGTGGATTATGTCACATGGTCGACTGTGTTGCATGGTCGGATTGTCACATGGTCAATTACGTTGCATGATCGGATTGTGTCACATGGTCAGATTATGTCACATGGTCGAGATTATATTGCATATTCAGATTGTGTTGCATGATCCGATTATGGCACATGGACTGCTTGCTCAGATTATTTCTGGTGATAAATTTATGTCACATGGTTAAATTCTGTTATATGTTTGAAATTTGTCAGTCATATATAGCCATTTTTACACTGTCATATGTTGGTCATTTCGGAAAAAACACCATAAGTTCTATTATTGAAGAAAAGAATTGCGTAATTCTACGTTTAGCGGTCGTAGCTTAATTACTACCTCTTCCACTTTTCAAGATCTGAAATTTGTTCTTTGTTTGAAAGCTTCATAATGTCTCTAATAATGTCAATATTTATGGATTTTCCACCTTTATTCCCAAAGTGGGAAGTTACGAACTTCCATAAAAACATTTATCACATTTATTTTTGATTTATGCCAAATATCCGTACGCAAAAAAAAACCTCTTTTGAAATATGGTTCCTTCTTTGAAAGGCTCTTTATCTTAAACTTACTCCCATCTTTTCCAATTTTGTCAACACGTTTTCCTCAAGATGACAATTTAAGGAAAATTTAATGGTTTTCATCGATCAGTTTAATATCTTTGAACATATTTGAAAGGTTGTTAGCTTGTTCTCCAGAAATTATCAAAACACTTGTAAAATATTCGAAAATCCAGGAATCGTTGATGAAACAAGAGTTACATTAAACGTTAAGAACGCAATTAAGTAATGCAATAGTTCGAGCATATAAAATAGGAGATTCCAAAGGGAATGTCTGGAAGTGTAGGGGGTCTAGCGAATAAAAAACCAAAGACTGCACCATTTATCAAAATGGTAATGGATCCTTGACTATACCTTTCCCTTGCTAACAAAATTCCTTCCTGAGATACTTGAATATGGTTGATAGTTTATCCAAAAGAGTGTATAACTTATATTCCTTCGTTTTCTCCCCTTTGACTAGTAGGACGTGGCCGGCGCCGTTATTTGTCTTTTTTCCAAAGGAAAAGCATCAGTTTTGTGCATCGAGAATGTACTGTTAATTCCAAGCATATTCTTTCGGACTTTGCATTAAATTGATGGCTTCGTTTAACCTAGTGAAAGGCTACCGAAATCACAGGAAAATCCATTATTAAAAAGATTTTTGAGAAAATTTTCATCACAGTTTAAGAAGTATTCACAGATATCACAGATTTTTTTTTTATTTTATACGTATGATCGAAACTGAAAATTTTATGTCAACATAAACTTTGGATTTCTCACTTTGTATTTGAAAATCATGCTAAGATTGGTAAAGTTGATTGTTTTTCTTAAGTGAAATGTAAAAAAGACTCATTTCTTCGTGAGCTTTCAAATAAATTTATATCAGACAAACTTAATTTTTTACAACAAAAAGATGGCAAGAACAGAATCATTCCACCGTTAAGGATACCAAACTTATTCCAGAAAAATATAAAAAGCTCGAATCCCCTTCAACTTTTTTGTGTGTATGTGTGCTTCCAAATCCATGTGCGCTCCAAATGCATCAGAAACCATTTTTTCAGAGGTTTTGGTTTGGTTTGGGTACACTGGTCGACGACGATAGCCATTAGCGAAATGCGTTGACCTTTTTCCTTCTCTGTTGTTATTTTCGAAACGTTTGTTGGTTAGTCGGTCAAAGAATGGAGTCTGGAATGGAGGTCGGTCGGTGGGACCACGTGGGGAAACCACACTAACACACGTGTCCATTGCCACCGGGTCTAGGTAAACTCCTAGTTAGCCCATTGCATATACCATGCTACATAGTGGAAGCTACCCGAGCTTTGGGTGGCTAATGGATGGAAAATAAAGTTATCCGGGAGCTTCACGTGGAAATACCAGAGACCAAATGACTGGGATACGACCTGAGCAAAGTTTTTTTTTTCTCTCAAAACTTTGGTTTTGGGCACTTATAATAGCATTATGATCTTTTTCTAGTTTGTTGTTTTACTATTGGTTGACTTTTTTTGTGGGTAAGATGCACAAAGCATTTTTTTTAAAACGGTAGAATTGTTGGGAACGAACGAAATCTTCCCAATCATTCTAAACTAAGAACAGTTCAGCCCGCATTTATTCGCTTTATTTGGAAAATGAAATAAAAAAGGAACGAATTGTTTTGTAATATTTTTAATTTCTTCCAAAACGAGAATTTTTGGGATTTTTTTTTATTTTTGTTGAGTAATTTCTGGGTTTTAACGAACTGTCCGGATGTTTGATCATCAGTTATGAAACAAAATGCCCGGAATTTCCCAGGAATATATGAAATTACCCGGATTTGTCAGGTCCAAATACGTGCCGAAAAACAAAGCTAAAATTCAAATTTTAATAATATTCGATCCGACAAACTACCCAAGTCACCAAGAGACTCGTAACCGCAGCATTTCAAGTTCACATTGAGCTGTGTAAACTTTATACGAACTTCAAGAGCTCAAAACAAGTTTATTCTATGTGATTTTCAATCAACCTTTAATAAGTTTTCAAGTTCCATACGGCTGCAGTTTGGAATTTATTTTCACTTTTGGTTATTCAAATCCAGCTTTTATATTAAGCTTCCAAACTAGAAGTTCCTGGGCATTAAGGGTAATATTTCTTACAAACCTTTATTTACTATTTCTTCATAAAACATTTGTATATGTTTTAAAAAAAAGTTTAAAATTTAAATTAAAGTTAAAAACAAAGTTAGTTATTCACTGTTTCATAGCTTCAGATCAGAAATACTTCCACAAATGCTGTGTGTGCAAATTCCACCATCAATTTGGCACATCTCATGTTGGCTTTGCCTGCCGGTGTGTGATACTTTTTAGTTGATTTAGCACCACAGTTATCTGGCCCGATTGGAAATCAGATCTGGTAACATTAAAATGTTGCCAAAGCACCAACGTTCCAGTTCTGCCAAATCGTTTTTTTTTTGGGCTGGCGCAAAAATTGATTTATCGCCTCCGCAATGTTCGCAATACAGCCAATACCCACTAAAACCCAATGATGCCGGTGCAGGAATTCATTTGAATTGTTTGCTCTGGTTAGAAATACCAAATCAACAAAAAAAAAAGATGCTGTTTAAACATAGAAAACATCAATGTAAATGCCATGCATTTATGTGTATCTCCAAACGCTCCAACTCGCACACAAAAATTTAATCATTTCGCCATAATAATTTCGTTTCCATCCGCCCGCAAATGAATTCTTTTGAAATAATTTCAATGCTCTTGAAGGCAAATTGTGTTTGCACAAATCCGTTTTCACCTTTTTGCCACAGACAAATCCTCCTTCCGACGAAATGAGAGAAAAAATACTCCACGACTCATCCTCCCAACTTGAACCTTTCCGAGCAATGATATACCTACTCGCATTTTTTTCTGGGAGGTGAGAAAAACACAAACCGGGAAAGAACGAATCGAAATGAGTCTTAATCGAATTAGTAATGGGTCAGGAAACTTTGAATTCCGCTTAAGTAATTTGCAAAAAGTGTTCCGACGGTTTCGTAATGGGTTTTCCGCCGATGTTATTGTTTCTATGAAAAAAAAAAAACAAGCTTCTTGAAGGGATTCGAAATTGAAGCTTTAACGTGCTTTAGCTAAAGTGACACCTTAAAGTCGTTAAGTTTCTCAGCCTTGGCAATTTGAATTAAAGCTAAATCAACCTTTGATTCTAAATACCTACTCTCGGTGAGTGAATAAAAATGATGGTTTGAAATCGATTACAAAAAATATCCCATTCATTTTTGTTGTTTGGATCCACTGAATAATTATTCAAAATATATTTTGTGCTGACAGTACTAAACTTGACAGAGATACAAACTTCGAAAACTGTTTAAAAATTTTCCCGTTTTTTTCCCGAAGAGTATTTGAAAAGTATCTTTTATCTCAGAATCAATGTTAAAATCTAAAAAAAATATCAACACAAATTGTGGAAATAAAATAAACATTTGATTTTCTAAGCTTTCGATTAACAAATTGTTATCTTGACGATGTCTTTCCTTTTTGGGAACTGTTTCATAAGGTTGATGATTTGAAAGAAAACGTTTGTTTGTTGTTTTATTTTCGTATTCATCTTTCCAATAAAAATATCCGTGATTTGAATTTCCAACAAAGGAATATGAGGAATATTTTGTATTGGCAATGGAATAAGCAAAATTAAATCTTATGTAATTTAGACCTACGCAACTTAAAAAAATGAAGAATGAATCGAAATTTTGATTTATTTACATGTTCTTGCATTGAGATTACCAAAACAAATTAGAAATTATGGTTATTTTCTTCCTTTCTCACAATATTGAAAGGTTTGGTGAACATTAACGAATATTTATCACGGCATTTTACCAGATACATTTTGGTGGCTGTTGATAGCAAAATTCACATTTTTCCAAAATGTTTAAAATTTAAGAGCAGATTTGACTTATTTAATGGGACGCTGCATCCAAACATAACAAAAGTTTTTTTTGCTATCACCTCTTTTTGGTTTTAATTTAAAAAAAATTATCCACTCATTTTCAGTTCATTGTTTCAAAGATAGTCGATGAATTCATTCGAGTTCAGCCCCAGTAAATGTGTTTAAAAATGTTGTGAAAATTGTAGGTCAAACTGTAGAATATTGACTTAACATTTAAAATAAAAATGATTTCGACTTCCGGGATAGGAGTATAGTTCCTAGTATTTTTTTTGTTAATTTTAACCGTTTTGAAAATTTCAGAAATTTTAACAAAATTTTAAAGAAAATTGAATTTAAAAGAAATCTTACATATTTTTTAAAGGATGAATCAAAACATCAAACATCAGTCAACGTACTTATTTTTCTCCAACGAAAGGTCCTCCAAAAGTAAAATCCAGAATTAAATTAAATTATTAGTACATATTTATTTAAAATATCATTACATACCTTTGCCACAATAGATATATAGAATAAAAATATAAAAGACCCGATTTAATACACTTGACAGTGGATTGTAGCCTTTCTTACAACCTGTAAATTATATTTGGATACACATGAAACAAAATAATAAACAAATGATAGATTTATGAATTATAATTTTCTTATGAATAACACAATTAAAAACTTATTGGAAATTTTGAATGGCTGTATTCTGAAATATCTTGTATGTTCCGGTTCTATGACATTATTATCTTACATCTATAAAATAGAAGAGTCTAAAAATTAAGATTACAATTTAAAAAAAGCTGCCTAAACATGCGTTTCAAATAGTTCAACCTCTCAAGTCAAGGAAGCGAATAAATAAAAAAAAAAATTCCAACGATGCTTCAACGTAGGTTACAATAACACTAGTTTACAGCATTTTTGAACTCAGTAAACGGAAGGTCATTTCCAATGTGAAATCGGGCGCTGAATCTGAAAATGAAATTCAAAAAAATCTAAGTAGAACGGTTTTTGAGTTATGCCCCAAATATGAAATTTCGAAAAAATTAAAAAAGTTCTTGTACTTAGATTAAAATATCTCGGACGGCATAACAGTAATTTGAAATCACTCTTTTGTATATTGAAGGTGAATAAATTTTCTATCGATCATCTGAATACTGTTTTTGCGTATGATCGACAGTATTGTCGATATTAGTGACTTAATGGTAGAAAAATTATAAAAAACGCAATTTTTCAGAGACAATTTTGTTTTAATGGAAGTTTTAGACTCGATGGTAACATTTAAAAAATCTGATTTTCTTTTTAACTTGAATGTCAATTTAAGACAAAGATTTCAAATGGTTATTTATCAAAATCGGTTGAAAATTGAAGAAGTTATGGCTACTTTACCATAACAGTATTTTTTGTAGTTTTTAATAATTTAACGAACCGCAGTACACTTATCATAGTATAGGAAGAATGAAACATGATAAATCTCACTCGCTCCAAGTCAAAATTATTTATAAGCTTACCAGAAGGTCACATGCCATGTTTCAGGAAGATCTGATCATAGGGTGGTGTTGCTTGAGTCTCAAACGTGAATAAAATTTTGAGGTATTTTACCCGGAAGGAACAAAAACTACTGGTTTTTCATCAATAACTTTTTTCATCACGAGCTGATTGTTTTTTATGGTAGATTTTCTTAAAGCCTAAGTTGAGACAAATATTTCACCCGAAGACAGTAACTCGATTGGATTTGAAACAGAAAAGTTATTGCGGTTCAAAGATTGTATTTTGGTCGAAAATTCTCGTATAAAACGCAATGCGTAAAAAGTACTCATTGCGTGTTGGACAAAATTTGCGGCCTTTGAACCGCAATAACATTTCTGTTTCAAATCCAATCGAGTTACAGTCTTCGGGTGAAATATTTGTCTTGACTTAGGCTTTAAGAAAATCAACCATAAAAAACAATCAGCTAGTGATGAAAAAAGTTATTGGTGAAAAACCAGTATTTTTCGTTCCTTCCGGGCAAAATACCTCAAAATTTTATTCACGTTTAAGACTCAAGCAACCTCTCCCTATGGTCAGATCTTCCTGAAACTTGACATGTGACCTTCTGGTAAGCTAATAAATAATTTAGACTTAGAGCGAGTGAGATTTATCATGTTTCATTCTTCCTATACTATGATAAGTGTACTGCGGTTCGTTAAATAATAAAAAACTGCAAAAAATACTGTTATGGTAAAGTAGCCATAACTTCTTCAATTTTCAACCGATTTTAATATATTACCACTTGAAATCTTTGTCTTAAATTGACATTTTAGCGTGAAAGAAAATCAGATTTTTTAAATGCTACCATCGAGTCTAAAACTGTCGTTGAAACAAAATTTTCTCTAAAAAAATGCGTTTTTTATAATTTTTTTTCTCATAAAGTCACTAATATCAGCAATACTGTTGGTCAAACGCAAAAGCAGTGTTGAGATGATCGATAGGAAACTTATTCACCTTCAATATGCAAAAGAGTGATTTCAAATTACTGTTATGCCGTCCGAGATATTTTAATCTAAGTACAAGAACTTTTTTAATTTTTTCGAAATTTCATATTTGGAGCATAACTCAAAAACGGTTCTACTTAGATTTTTTTGAAATTCATTTTCGGATTCAGCGCCCGATTTTACATTAAAAATGTTGGTCAGTTAATCAAGTTCACGATTTTTTTAAAATTTTGTAAACTAGTGTAATTGATCGAATTAACTATAGATATTAAATATTTTGACAACTTGGAAATGCCAATAGTTTAAATTTTATCATTTGGCCATTTTTGTCAATTTTGTCAATTTCATCAAATGTGATAATTTTGCCAATTTTATAAATTTTGACAATTTTGTTAATTTAGAAAATTATACTTATTTTGTCAAATGGTCAATTTTGCAATTTTGTCAATTTAGTTATTTTCAATTTTGACATATAATAAATAAAGTCAAGTTTGTGATTTTCTTTTCCTATTTTGAAAATTTGGTCTATTTGGCCAAAATGGTCGATTTGGGCAATCTTGAACAGTTTCATCCAATTAATCAATTGTTTCACCAATTTTGTCAATATTTTATGTATAATTTTGTCAATTTATTTTATTATTTGTGTAATGTTTGTCTTTCATGTAATTTCTGTCATTTTTGTCAATTTGGTCATTTGGTCAGTTTTGTTATATTTGTAATTATTGTTAATTTTGTCAATATACTCAAATTTGTAAATTTAGTAATTTTTTTTCAATTTTGTCAATTTGTCATTTTTGTCAATTCTGTCAATTTTGTCAATTTTGTCAATTTTGTCAATTTTGTCAATTTTGTCAATTTTGTCAATTTTGTCAATTTTGTCAATTTTGTCAATTTTGTCAATTTTGTCAATTTTGTCAATTTTGTCAATTTTGTTTATTTTGTCAATTTTGTCAATTTTGTCAATTTTGTCAATTTAGTCAATTTTGTCAATTTTGTCAATTTTGTCAATTTTGTCAATTTTGTCAATTTTGTCAATTTTGTCAATTTTGTCAATTTTGTCAATTTTGTCAATTTTGTCAATTTTGTCAATTTTGTCAATTTTGTCAATTTTGTCAATTTTGTCAATTTTGTCAATTTTGTCAATTTTGTCAATTTTGTCAATTTTGTCAATTTTGTCAATTTTGTCAATTTTGTCAATTTTGTCAATTTTGTCAATTTTGTCAATTTTGTCAATTATGTCAATAATGTCAATTTTGTCAATTTTGTCAATTTTGTCAATTTTGTCAATTTTGTCAATTTTGTCAATTTTGTCAATTTTGTCAATTTTGTCAATTTTGTCAATTTTGTCAATTTTGTCAATTTTGTCAATTTTGTCAATTTTGTCAATTTTGTCAATTTTGTCAATTTTGTCAATTTTGTCAATTTTGTCAATTTTGTCAATTTTGTCAATTTTGTCAATTTTGTCAATTTTGTCAATTTTGTCAATTTTGTCAATTTTGTCAATTTTGTCAATTATGTCAATTTTGTCAATTTTGTCAATTTTGTCAATTTTGTCAATTTTGTCAATTTTGTCAATTTTGTCAATTTTGTCAATTTTGTCAATTTTGTCAATTTTGTCAATTTTGTCAATTTTGTCAATTTTGTCAATTTTGTCAATTTTGTCAATTTTGTCAATTTTGTCAATTTTGTCAATTTTGTCAATTTTGTCAATTTTGTCAATTTTGTCAATTTTGTCAATTTTGTCAATTTTGTCAATTTTGTCAATTTTGTCAATTTTGTCAATTTTGTCAATTTTGTCAATTTTGTCAATTTTGTCAATTTTGTCAATTTTGTCAATTTTGTCAATTTTGTCAATTTTGTCAATTTTGTCAATTTTGTCAATTTTGTCAATTTTGTCAATTTTGTCAATTTTGTCAATTTTGTCAATTTTGTCAATTTTGTCAATTTTGTCAATTTTGTCAATTTTGTCAATTTTGTCAATTTTGTCAATTTTGTCAATTTTGTCAATTTTGTCAATTTTGTCAATTTTGTCAATTTTGTCAATTTTGTCAATTTTGTCAATTTTGTCAATTTTGTCAATTTTGTCAATTTTGTCAATTTTGTCAATTTTGTCAATTTTGTCAATTTTGTCAATTTTGTCAATTTTGTCAATTTTGTCAATTTTGTCAATTTTGTCAATTTTGTCAATTTTGTCAATTTTGTCAATTTTGTCAATTTTGTCAATTTTGTCAATTTTGTCAATTTTGTCAATTTTGTCAATTTTGTCAATTTTGTCAATTTTGTCAATTTTGTCAATTTTGTCAATTTTGTCAATTTTGTCAATTTTGTCAATTTTGTCAATTTTGTCAATTTTGTCAATTTTGTCAATTTTGTCGATTTAGTCAATTTTGTCAATTTTGTCAATTTTGTCAATTTTGTCAATTTTGTCAATTTTGTCAATTTTGTCAATTTTGTCAATTTTGTCAATTTTGTCAATTTTGTCAATTTTGTCAATTTTGTCAATTTTGTCAATTTTGTCAATTTTGTCAATTTTGTCAATTTTGTCAATTTTGTCAATTTTGTCAATTTTGTCAATTTTGTCAATTTTGTCAATTTTGTCAATTTTGTAAATTTTGTAAATTTTGTCAATTTTGTCAATTTTGTCAATTTTGTAAATTTTGTAAATTTTGTCAATTTTGTCAATTTTGTCAATTTTGTCAATTTTGTCAATTTTGTCAATTTTGTCAATTTTGTCAATTTTGTCAATTTTGTCAATTTTGTCAAATTTGTCAATCTTGTCAATTTTGTCAATTTTGTCAATTTTGTCAATTTTGTCAAATTTGTCAATCTTGTCAATTTTGTCAATTTTGTCAATTTTGTCAAATTTGTCAATCTTGTCAATTTTGTCAATTTTGTCAATTTTGTCAATTTTGTCAATTTTGTCAATTTTGTCAATTTTGTCAATTTTGTCAATTTTGTCAATTTTGTCAATTTTGTCAATTTTGTCAATTTTGTCAATTTTGTCAATTTTGTCAATTTTGTCAATTTTGTCAATTTTGTCAATTTTTTCAATTTTGTCAATTTTGTCAATTTTGTCAATTTTGTCAATTTTGTCAATTTTGTCAATTTTGTCAATTTTGTCAATTTTGTCAATTTTGTCAATTTTGTCAATTTTGTCAATTTTGTCAATTTTGTCAATTTTGTCAATTTTGTCAATTTTGTCAATTTTGTCAATTTTGTCAATTTTGTCAATTTTGTCAATTTTGTCAATTTTGTCAATTTTGTCAATTTTGTCAATTTTGTCAAATTTGTCAATTTTGTCAATTTTGTCAATTTTGTCAATTTTTTCAATTCTGTCAATTTTGTCAATTTTGTCAATTTTGTCAATTTTGTCAATTTTGTCAATTTTGTCAATTTTGTCAATTTTGTCAATTTTGTCAATTTTGTCAATTTTGTCAATTTTGTCAATTTTGTCAATTTTGTCAATTTTGTCAATTTTGTCAATTTTGTCAATTTTGTCAATTTTGTCAATTTTGTCAATTTTGTCAATTTTGTCAATTTTGTCAATTTTGTCAATTTTGTCAATTTTGTCAATTTTGTCAATTTTGTCAATTTTGTCAATTTTGTCAATTTTGTCAATTTTGTCAATTTTGTCAATTTTGTCAATTTTGTCAATTTTGTCAATTTTGTCAATTTTGTCAATTTTGTCAATTTTGTCAATTTTGTCAATTTTGTCAATTTTGTCAATTTTGTCAATTTTGTCAATTTTGTCAATTTTGTCAATTTTGTCAATTTTGTCAATTTTGTCAATTTTGTCAATTTTGTCAATTTTGTCAATTTTGTCAATTTTGTCAATTTTGTCAATTTTGTCAATTTTGTCAATTTTGTCAATTTTGTCAATTTTGTCAATTTTGTCAATTTTGTCAATTTTGTCAATTTTGTCAATTTTGTCAATTTTGTCAATTTTGTCAATTTTTTCAATTTTGTCAATTTTTTCAATTTTGTCAATTTTGTCAATTTTGTCAATTATGTCAATTTTGTCAATTTTGTCAATTTTGTCAATTTTGTCAATTTTGTCAATTTTGTCAATTTTGTCAATTTTGTCAATTTTGTCAATTTTGTCAATTTTGTCAATTTTGTCAATTTTGTCAATTTTGTCAATTTTGTCAATTTTGTCAATTTTGTCAATTTTGTCAATTTTGTCAATTTTGTCAATTTTGTCAATTTTGTCAATTTTGTCAATTTTGTCAATTTTGTCAATTTTGTCAATTTTGTCAATTTTGTCAATTTTGTCAATTTTGTCAATTTTGTCAATTTTGTCAATTTTGTCAATTTTGTCAATTTTGTCAATTTTGTCAATTTTGTCAATTTTGTCAATTTTGTCAATTTTGTCAATTTTGTCAATTTTGTCAATTTTGTCAATTTTGTCAATTTTGTCAATTTTGTCAATTTTGTCAATTTTGTCAATTTTGTCAATTTTGTCAATTTTGTCAATTTTGTCAATTTTATCAATATTGCCATTCTTGTCAATTTTAAATTTTATCATTTCGGGCAGTTCTTTTTCTATTTCGTTTATTTTGAAAATACGTTTTGTCAATTTTGTCAATTTTCTTAATAACCATTTATACTCGACAATATTTAAAATATGTATTTTTGATATTTGTCTTCAACAACTTGTCATGATACATGCTACTACTAGATGAATTTATTCCAGTATGACAGTTTTTTTTCAATAATATTATTTTTTCCATACCCAGCATGAGATCAGCAGCGGTATCGATTATTTCAGAAGGACGTACGGCCAAATGTAAACAATTCGAGTTGTCAGCTGGGTGAAAAAGTATCGTTCGAAGACCTACATTACAGCTTAATATCTTCTTTTGTCACCCCGAAATTTCCGGAAAAAACCGGATGGGAGGAAGGGATGAATAAAGTTTGAAATATTTTATGTAAATTTTGAAAAAAAATCAGAAATCCGAAAGATTACAAGAATAAAAATCAAATTTTGGATGATGGGATTTATATCACCTTTTGTACTTTTGATTGTATTGATTTATGCAATTAAAAATTTCTTGATTTATAGATTTTGTGCAATGATCTAATATGCAATTTTGTTGCACACAAACTTTCGTGCAATTTATTCCATTTTTTTTGTTTTTCTCATTATTTTTTTTTATTATAGCTCACTGTTACATCCTCTAGAGGTCCTTAAACAATTTACAATGTAAACTTTAGCCAAATTGTTTATTTTTAGGGGTTTTGAGTCTTATTTTCTGGGACTTATTTGGATTTTTATCGATTCTGACGTATAAATATTGTTAACGAGCTTCTGAATTAGACTCTATCCAAACATCACTTGACATATTGTTACCAAATTTTGTACACGTACTTATTACATTGCTGTTGGATTTTTTTTGAATACACTTAGCTGCATAACTTCTTTATTATAAAAGAAAAAAGAAAAAAAAATGAATGGTAAGGTTTTCTACATTTTTAAGGTATAAAAAGGCTATATAATAATTTCCTCGAGTTCTGACTGTTTTAAAAAAAATATATTTTTTTTTATTTCGAAAAATGGTGGGAAATCATGGGTCACCAAATCCAAATTGACTAGATAACGTTCAAAGTTTATAAGTTGACCCAGAACTGAAACTGCTTAGTTCATTTAGTTATTTTAAAGCAATTTCAGATGAGAAAATACAAACGAGAGTTTGTATGATCGAAAAGATCCAAAAACTAGACTCGCGAACGTTTCGGGAAAATTCCTGATATAGGATTTATGTTCGTCTCGCATCGGGAAAAATGGACAAAATATTTTTGATAACTCTTTATTTGGCATAAGAAAACTTAACAGATAGGAAAAACGTGTTTTTGTCCTAAATGTGTATAAAAACTACACAGTACCTTTCATAATTGTATAGAAATTGGAAGCACTTTGCCTTTGATCTGTCATAACTTTTTACTCTGATGATATTTGCTGATCAAATTTTCAAAGATTAACTATCACACTATTACATCAAAAAAAATTTCAGCTTTCTAAAGTTTGTGTTTGGTTTAGAAACATTTTGCGGATAATTTAGTTACGCTGCTATTTTTTCGCCCGCCTGTACCATAAAAGTTCAATTCGCATGCAGCATCATAATTCTTATTCGAACTTAAGTGTGAGTGTTTTGAAATGTGAGAAGTACTGATACTTTCTGGTTTTGGTAGGAGAAAGAATAAATTGACTCGAAAAACATTATATCAAAAATTGGCCTTCAATCAGTTAGGTGATCAATATTAGGCCGGAACAAGAAATCGCGTATTTGGATAAACATTCAATTTTAGCTAGACAGTACTTTCCAAAAATGTTGCTAAAAAAACGTTCAGGTGTTACAAAAAAGGAACCCCTTCGAAAATATTCAAAATTGATTGAAAAAAAGGACCAAACTTCGCCTAATTTACGGTACTAACATTGATCATATATTCAAAATACATATGCATACGACTTTTTAAGCCAAACTTCAAATTTCATTATTCAAGCTTTTGTTCTCCATCCCATTGTTCACTAACGTTAATGATTTATTTTGACTCATGTAGTGAATCATCAAAGAACAGCTCATTCACTGTAACCAACCTCCCGGACAAAAAGCATAATCCAGAAGCTTTGATTGCGTTCGCCATCCTTTTATATTTGCAATGGATTTCCCATGGTTTTCCCGGCTGCATCAGGATTAAGCGGTATTTGCAGATAATGGGTCATTATTAGGTGACACAATCGGTGCACATCTAGTCTCGAGCATGGAACCGATGCACGTGGATGCTCACATCTATCCGCATATCTGCCGGAAGCTGTGTTCGCTTACCCCATCCACCCACACCTCTAAACTGCTGAATGATAATGCGCTGCCACACGTGCATTCGGTCGGATTTATTGACGCCCGGAATTATTACCTACTACCGAGTTCCTTTGGCCACCCGAAGCCGGAGCCGGAAAACCGTCCCTTGTCATGATTATTATTGTAATCCCGGTTGATGGAGCGCGCGGGCTTCAAATTCAATCTATTAACCACCCAATTTGGATGTGAAGAGGATACTCTCTACTACGAGAGAGATAGGCAACGAGTTAAACGGGCTGGATAATTTAAAATAATTATCTGTGCTGACGTGGGTGGGTTGAGGGC
This sequence comes from Uranotaenia lowii, assembly GCF_029784155.1. NCBI lineage: Eukaryota > Metazoa > Arthropoda > Insecta > Diptera > Culicidae > Uranotaenia > Uranotaenia lowii. The sequence continues at coordinate 334,987,622 of NC_073693.1, forward strand.
CAGTTCGCTTAGTGCTCAACTGGCCGCGTTTTCGTCTTCTGCTAATGCCTCTGGTCCTAAATTTCTCTCGTTCTTGTCGGTTCCTCAAATGATCTTCCTACGCCCGACTTCACCTCGGGCGGTCATTGATGATGGCCGTCCGGTTCTGTATATTCAGTTTCCGCAGCCTTCGGCCGGCGGATCTCGCTTTTGGACCCAAGTGGATGTGTGAAAAATTTACGACTTGTAATTATCGCCTGCGGTTTGACGTCGGGAGCGGTCGGATAGCCAAGTGGATCAAGTTTAGGACAGAGGCGTTTTAGAGAATTTTAATTGGGGGGGATGAAAAAATAAATCAAGATGAAAAACCTAAGCCTTTCGACTATCGTTTGTTGAGAAAAGTTTTAATCCATGAATATAAATAAAAATAAAAATTACACATTTTAAATTGAATTTTTTTTTATTTTAACCAAAAAAATTAAGGAGACCTACAGCCGTTTTATAAGATTCATCTGCATTGAACTTTTTTTTAAATCCAATAAAATACTTCTATTTGCCAAATCAACATTAAACTCTTATTAATCCCGATATGTTTGAATATTATGAAATTTTTTTTAATTAAAACTTTCCTAAATTATCGAATAAAAATTTCAAAATGTACCTCATAAAAATTGATCAAGCAAGCAATATTTTTTTCGGAGACGTACATATTTCAAATTGTTTTTAGTGATAAAGAAACGACGGATAAGTGATGCAAATTGGAGTCAAAGTTCTTGCACCATGAAAATAACTAGGGGAGAATGAGGATACTTTATCACTGGGCATACTTGATTCCTTTGCTATATCTCGAAACCAAAATGTCTTACAAATATCAAATGTTCTAGAAAAGTGTGCCAAAAAGAACAAAACAACAGTGGGGTTATCTCAACTTATATCAAAATTTTTATTTTTCGAAGTATAGAACTTTGTTTTAAAAATTAAACAAAATGTGATTTAAACCATTTTTTTTTTCTAAATGTTTCCCACATGAAAAAACTATATTAAAATGACAAAAATGACAAAAATGACAAAAATGACAAAAATGACAAATATGACAAAAATGACAAAAATGACAAAAATGACAAAAATGACAAAAATGACAAAAATGACAAAAATGACAAAAATGACAAAAATGACAAAAATGACAAAAATGACAAAAATGACAAAAATGACAAAAATGACAAAAATGACAAAAATGACAAAAATGACAAAAATGACAAAAATGACAAAAATGACAAAAATGACAAAAATGACAAAAATGACAAAAATGACAAAAATGACAAAAATGGCAAAAATGACAAAAATGGCAAAAATGACAAAAATGACAAAAATGACAAAAATGACAAAAATGACAAAAATGACAAAAATGACAAAAATGACAAAAATGACAAAAATGACAAAAATGACAAAAATGACAAAAATGACAAAAATGACAAAAATGACAAAAATGACAAAAATGACAAAAATGACAAAAATGACAAAAATGACAAAAATGACAAAAATGACAAAAATGACAAAAATGACAAAAATGACAAAAATGACAAAAATGACAAAAATGACAAAAATGACAAAAATGACAAAAATGACAAAAATGACAAAAATGACAAAAATGACAAAAATGACAAAAATGACAAAAATGACAAAAATGACAAAAATGACAAAAATGACAAAAATGACAAAAATGACAAAAATGACAAAAATGACAAAAATGACAAAAATGACAAAAATGACAAAAATGACAAAAATGACAAAAATGACAAAAATGACAAAAATGACAAAAATGACAAAAATGACAAAAAAGACAAAAATGACAAAAATGACAAAAAATGATAAAAAATGACAAAAATGATAAAAATTACAAAAATTACAAAAATTACAAAAATTACAAAAAAACAAAAATTACAAAAATTACAAAAATTACAAAAATTACAAAAATTACAAAAATTACAAAAATTACAAAAATTACAAAAATTACAAAAATTACAAAAATTACAAAAATTACAAAAATTACAAAAATTACAAAAATTACAAAAATTACAAAAATTACAAAAATTACAAAAATTACAAAAATTACAAAAATTACAAAAATTACAAAAATTACAAAAATTACAAAAATTACAAAAATTACAAAAATTACAAAAAATACAAAAATTACAAAAATTACAAAAATGACAAAAATGACAAAAATTACAAAAATGACAAAAATGACAAAAATGACATAAATTACAAAAATGACAAAAATGACAAAAAGGACAAATATGACAAAAATGACAAAAATGACAAAAATGACAAAAATGACAAAAATGACAAAAATGACAAAAATGACAAAAATGACAAAAATGACAAAAATGACAAAAATGACAAAAATGACAAAAATGACAAAAATGACAAAAATGACAAAAATGACAAAAATGACAAAAATGACAAAAATGACAAAAATGACAAAAAATGACAAAAATGACAAAAATGACAAAAATAACAAAAATAACAAAAATGACAAAAATGACAAAAATGACAAAAATGACAAAAATGACAAAAATGACAAAAATGACAAAAATGACAAAAATGACAAAAATGACAAAAATGACAAAAATGACAAAAATTACAAAAATGACAAAAATTACAAAATTACAAAAATGACAAAAATTACAAAAATGACAAAAATGACAAAAATGACAAAAATGACAAAAATGACATAAAATGACAAAAATGACAAAAATTGACAAAAATGACAAAAATGACAAAAATGACAAAAATGACAAAAATGACAAAATGACAAAATGACAAAAATGACAAAAATGACAAAAATGGACAAAAATGACCAAAAATGACAAAAAATGACAAAAATGAAAATAGACCAAAAAAATGACAAAAATGACAAAAATGACAAAAATGACAAAAATGACAAAAATGACAAAAATGACAAAATGACAAAAATGACAAAAATGACAAAAATGACAAAAATGACAAAAATGACAAAAATGACAAAAATGACAAAAATGACAAAAAAATGACAAAAATGAGACAAAATGACAAAAATGACAAAAATGACAAAAATGACAAAAAAGACAAAAATGACAAAAATGACAAAAAATGATAAAAAATGACAAAAAATGACAAAAATGATAAAAATTACAAAAATTACAAAAATTACAAAAAAACAAAAATTACAAAATTACAAAAATTACAAAAATTACAAAATTACAAAAATTACAAAAATTACAAAAATTACAAAAATTACAAAAATTACAAAAATGACAAAAATGACAAAATGACAAAAATGACAAAAATGACAAAAATGACAAAAATGACAAAAATGACAAAAATGACAAAAATGACAAAAATGACAAAAATGACAAAAATGACAAAAATGACAAAAATGACAAAAATGACAAAAATGACAAAAATGACAAAAATTACAAAAATTACAAAAATTACAAAAATTACAAAAATTACAAAAATTACAAAAATTACAAATATTACAAAAATTACAAAAATTACAAAAATTACAAAATTACAAAAATTACAAAAATTACAAAAATTACAAAAATTACAAAAATTACAAAAATTACAAAAATTACAAAAATGACAAAAATGACAAAAATGGCGCAAATTACAAAACTTACAAAAATAACAAAAATGTCAAAAATGACAAAAATGACAAAAATGACAAAAATGACAAAAATGACAAAAATGACAAAAATGACAAAAATGACAAAAATGACAAAAATGACAAAAATGACAAAAATGACAAAAATGACAAAAATGACAAAAATGACAAAAATGACAAAAATGACAAAAATGACAAAAATGACAAAAATGACAAAAATGACAAAAATGACAAAAATGACAAAAATGACAAAAATGACAAAAATGACAAAAATGACAAAAATGACAAAAATGACAAAAATGACAAAAATGACAAAAATGACAAAAATGACAAAAATGACAAAAATGACAAAAATGACAAAAATGACAAAAATGACAAAAATGACAAAAATGACAAAAATGACAAAAATGACAAAAATGACATAAATTACAAAAATGACAAAAATGACAAAAAGGACAAATATGACAAAAATGACAAAAATGAAAAAAATGAAAAAAAAAAATGAAAAAAATGACAAAAATGACAAAAATGACAAAAATGACAAAAATGACAAAAATGACAAAAATGACAAAAATGACAAAAATGACAAAAATGACAAAAATGACAAAAAGACAAAAATTACAAAAATTACAAAAAATACAAAAAATACAAAAATTACAAAAATTACAAAAATTACAAAAATTACAAAAATTACAAAAATTACAAAAATTACAAAAATTACAAAAATTACAAAAATTACAAAAAATACAAAAATTACAAAAATTACAAAAATTACAAAAATTACAAAAATTACAAAAATTACAAAAATTACAAAAATTACAAAAATTACAAAAATTACAAAAATTACAAAAATTACAAAAATTACAAAAATTACAAAAATTACAAAAATTACAAAAATTACAAAAATTACAAAAATTACAAAAACTACAAAAATTACAAAAATTACAAAAATTACAAAAATTACAAAAATTACAAAAAATACAAAAATGACAAAAATGACAAAAATGGCGCAAATTACAAAACTTACAAAAATAACAAAAATGTCAAAAATGACAAAAATGACAAAAATGACAAAAATGACAAAAATGACAAAAATGACAAAAATGACAAAAATGACAAAAATGACAAAAATGACAAAAATGACAAAAATGACAAAAATGACAAAAATGACAAAAATGACAAAAATGACAAAAATGACAAAAATGACAAAAATGACAAAAATGACAAAAATGACAAAAATGACAAAAATGACAAAAATGACAAAAATGACAAAAATGACAAAAATGACAAAAATGACAAAAATGACAAAAATGACAAAAATGACAAAAATGACAAAAATGACAAAAATGACAAAAATGACAAAAATGACAAAAATGACAAAAATGACAAAAATGACAAAAATGACAAAAATGACAAAAATGACAAAAATGACAAAAATGACAAAAATGACAAAAATGACAAAAATGACAAAAATGACAAAAATGACAAAAATGACAAAAATGACAAAAATGACAAAAATGACAAAAATGACAAAAATGACAAAAATGACAAAAATGACAAAAATGACAAAAATGACAAAAATGACAAAAATGACAAAAATGACAAAAATGACAAAAATGACAAAAATGACAAAAATGACAAAAATGACAAAAATGACAAAAATGACAAAAATGACAAAAATTACAAAAATGACAAAAATGACAAAAATGACAAAAATGACAAAAATGCAAAAATATGAAAAAAATGACAAAAATGTTACTCATATATAACCAATAACTAATGTTAATCCAGTAATTTTTTTTAAATACGACTAAAAATTAATCTTTAGAATAGTTAATTGCGCATTTAAGTATTCAATAAATGTATTTAGTAGGCTTTATTATGGAATTCACATAATCTGATACTTGTAAACTGACCGGGCTTCGACCAGACCGAACTGAGCGCCATGTATCGCCAAATATCAAAACTGTTCTGCAGTTCAAAATCTTTAATTTGTCGTATTTTCTGCAATATAGATATTATAAAGATGGATCTAAATAACTTTGATTAACTTATTAATGGTCGAAACTATTTTCACCGTCACATTTCACGTACTAAAACTTTTTCCCATGCCAAATTTGGTTCCGTTTGGTTTATTATTTCTCGAATTAGGCATACAATTTTATAAAAGCCCTGCCTCCTTTATTCCCACTGGAAGGATGGATATTTACCAGATATTCAAAGAACCATTTCTCGAACCCAAATACCTTCCCATGCCAAATTTGGGTCCGTTTGAATGATGAGTTCTTGAGTTTTGCAAAATTTGTTTGGCGTCCTCTTCCCCTTCTGTTCTGACCACTGCGTAGTGGTCAAAAATGTGAAACACGTGATCGTTGCTTAAAACTTTTTTTGTTAAACATTTTGGCTTCTAAGTGTCTTCGAAGAAGTTTACAGTAGAGTGAGCTCTAGAAGGAAATGTTATGATTCTTTTCATTAATCCCCTATAAAAGAGATGAACATCCAACGTCTAAACCGTAGGTCCAATCTCTTTGCTATCTTCGACAAACTTATTTAAAACGCAAGTTTAGGAAACTTTGTCTTGATCGTCAATTTCCTAAACATTCATGTTTTGAATTGGAGTTTAAAATATGACAATAACCTTCAAAAATTAGCTTCTTTTATCATAACTATTTTCTGGTTATTTTAAAACCTTCAAACATTCTATTAAACTGTTCGAATAAACAAATCTCATATTTTTGTTGAACATTGTAAGCATGAAAAATGTAAGTTTTAACAGTTAAATATATTGAGAAAATGCCTAAAATAAGTGCTATTTCAGCCTCAGTTTTACGAACAATCGGCAACTTTCGGTACCTCTCACTGTATGCATATTGATTACCAATGTTTTGTCTTTTAAATGTATCCAAGAAAGATCCATCAATTTAGTTTTGCCATGTTTGTTAGTTTTGCATTGTAAAATAGCGCTATCTAAATAACAAAGAAGAAGAAAAGAACTCATGGTTGGCAAACATGGCAAAGCAAAAAAGATGTATCTCGCTTAGAAACTAGTGGATATACACGATTTTTTACAGTGCTTTAAAGACAAATCCTTGATGATCAATTTGCATAAAGCGCGAGCTGCCGGAATTTACCGATGATTTGTAAAATTGAGGGTGGATTAGAACTTATTTTATGCATTTTCTCAATATAACTCTAAAAGCTTACATTTTACATACTCACAATGTTCAACAAAAACAAGTATTTTTTTCATTATAACTACTTTGTTGAATATTTTGAAGATTTTAAAATTTTCAGAAAAAAATTATGAAAAAAAATATAATAAGGGATAATTTTCATATTATTTTTTTTTAGATATCCGGAAATAGGGAATGGTTCTAGATAGATTCTAAAGCTTAGTTCTTTTAGAAATGGGACAGTTACGAATGCATGTATCTCAAAAACCATTTGTTTGATCGGAACACTTTCTATGAAGGAAATATAAGTGATTTTATGACAATTCATGAAAAAATTTGAAAAAAAAAAATTTTTCGTTTTTTGTAAGAAATTTCTTTACTTTATTCTATGTACCTCCTATCGGCCTGCGCACACTTTTTTCAGTCAAGATTTTGATCAGTTTTTCAAACGTTTACTTTGTCTAATCTGTATTTTGGGTGGCTGCCTCCTCCTCCTTCTATTTCTGCTACTTTTTGGTTCAATACTCCTCTTCTAAAAGAATATGAGGGCAATTTAGTGGATACAGCTGTTTCGAAATGAACAAAACTTGATTATTTTTGAGCCCCTTCAAAGCGTTTTCAACGAAATTTCTGCTGGTGAAATTTAACAATAACGAAGTAAAACCATTTTTATATTGAATTAAAAGTATAATCGATTAGTATAGATCGTAGGTTGCGAAGGATACAAACGAGATTACTCTTTAAGGGCTTTAAAAACAGAGAAATCCAAAATTTTCGTTTTGAATTTTTTTTTCACAGAAGTGGAATCTTGGCAAATCATGAAATTTTATATAAAACCACCAGAAATACATTCTTCAATATGCTAGGGACCTTGCCACGAGCAAACATGGTATAGGATTCAAACGCTGATTTTTTTTTAAACAGGGATTTTCATAAGTTTTGTCGTTCATCAGAAATCATCTGTCTCATAGCCTCAGTACTGGTTATACAGCTTACGAGCTCTGGAACTAGCAAAAAACTTGTTGTTAGAGGTTAGGTTTGAATGATTCATAACTAGTCAACACTTTCAGCTAAAAAGTAAAATTTTTTTTGGACATTTCAACGATCTACACTTAGTTTTTCGCTTATTCAATATTAAAATGCTGGTATGTGACTTGACTTCCCTGATGACCCTTAACCGTAGTTGCCGATCATGTGCTTCACTCCAATGCTTGATTTGAACTTTGTAGACTTTTTCGACAGTGTTTGCATACTTTTCCAATACTCACATACAGTTATTCTTTGGATAATGAACGGTTTTGTCAGCTATCGATTTAATAATGACAGATTTTGAAGGAAACTGTGCAAAACTATTTTTTTTCATTTTCTCTTACATCGTAAATATCTCAAAAATGCGTGAATTCTAAATTTTGGAAAAATAGGATTGAAAGTACTTTTCACAGGCAGCAAAATGCTGACAAAAGTTTGAATTTCCGATTACTAGTAAGTGAGCTATTAGCAAAAGAAAGTGTCCCATTTCTAAAAGAACTAAGCTTTAGTTTCTGAAGAAAAATTATGACGTTGTTTTGTTTTGTTTTGTCAATTTTTGAAATGGGTTTTGGCCAAATCTACCTTTGGGTCTGCCCCACTGTGCGGCGTTGATTAAATCGCTGGCCTGGTTAAAATTAGCGGTCGCTATACAAATTTTCTAAATGTTATGTAAAATTGAGCGCTCTTCAGGAAGGTACGGGTCGGGGGGCTTATAAGCGGCACGTTATCTAAACAAACGGGAAAATTGAAGCTCAAAGCGTTAATCACTAACTGATTTGACTGAAAATTAAAAGAAAAAAAAACACAACTTTTTAAGACATTTGTGCTATGAAATTAAACGAATACTGACATGTTTCGGAAATTTTCTCCAATATTTTTCAGTTCAGTCAATCCGTTTATTGAACTATTTATTTTTTCCTGTATTTTAGAATGTTTTCCGTTTAGTGAATTTTCATGTTTTGGATTATCGAATTTTCAACTTTTCAAGGAATGATTAAAGGTGAGGCATTCAGTAACAAAGCCAATCCTAAATAAAGATCTACACTAATTTCTATGATTCCAGAGAAAATGAAGATATCGTTATCTTCTGAAATCAATCAATTCATTTTAAAATATCCGATAGGATATCAGGTTCCGAACCAAAATTATGTCGAAACCCTTATTAGATTTTGAATGTCAATTTGACACTATTGGAAGTTTGGCGGCTTGTCACTTTATTCGGATGCTTCGTAAAAAGACTGTAGATGAGCTACAGAATGCTTAAAATTCACTTATGTCCAAGAAAACTGAATTTAGAAGCTATTTTCGCAATAAGTTTATTTTCACCAGAAAGTCAATTTCATACCGATTCTAGTGTTGTTTTTGCAAAAGCGGTGATTTTGCAAATTAATTATTTTTTTATAGTCCCTCCAAATTTCGGAACAAGAACCAGTGCAAAGTTCAATTTAAGTGCAAAAAAAATTTTTTTAAAATGCAAATTGACAAAAAGTTTGAAAAACAGCTGTCTTTGAAAATTCGTCAAAAATCCTGTGTTTAGTATTCTGATAACCTTAAAATGCAAAAATGAGTCAAATTACGTCAACTTTTCAATCCTCTTTTCCAAATTTATGTGGTGTAACTTTATCAATTTTGACGGTTCAATCCCAAGCAACCAAAAGTGACATATTTTCTTGAATGAAGGCATTGAAAGTTACATAATGGCAGACAAAGAGAATCAACTGCCCAATTTCCTTAAGTGAACTTTATGTATGGGAGAGTGGGGAATCATGGGCCACTTTTTTTTGTTGTTCGATAACTTCTTTATTATAAGAGATAAAATGAAAATAATAAATGGTATGGTTTTCTACATTTTCAAGGTATCATAAGGTATTTTTTTTTTAAATTTTAATAAGTTATTTTCCCCAGGTTCTGACCGTTTGAAAAAAGCAATATTTTTTGGATTTTGAAAAATAGTGGGGAATCGTGGGCCACCAAATCCAAATTGACCAAATAACATGCAAAGTTTATGAGTTGACCCAAAACTGTGATTTCCTAATTCATTTCGTTATTTTAAAGCAATTTCAGATGATGAAATAAAAAAGAGAGCTGTGTATGATCGCATAGATTCCAAAACCAGGCTCGCGAACGTTTTGCTAAATTTCTTATATAGGATGGACAAAGTCTTTTTCATAACTCTTCATTTGGCATAAGAAAACTTTACAGATGGGTAAAAAGCATTTTAAGTTATGAATGTGTATAAAACCATAAAAATATAGGTGATTAAAGATGTGTGGCCCACGATTCCCCACAAGCTATGATTTGCAAATTGGTTGCGTTTGTGTGACTTATTGATGTTTCATCAAAAATTCCTTTTCCATGTGAAAGATCATGACAAAACAAAGATCATAAGCGTATGAGCATTAGACCGCTGCAAAAACTGACTTTTTACTCCCATGTGTTTTTTCGATTCCATTTTGCTCTCCAATCATCTCTGTTAAATATAAAATGATTTGGTTCATCCCTGAGTTAGCGCAACGGGTTTTAAATTTGTATGGAAATTAGTATGGGGAAAGTTTTTTTTTCAGATTAAAATCGCTAGGGAAGCGATTTTGGGTTTTATGCAAAAAATAACTTCTTCAATGGGTTACTGTATTCTTAAACTTCAATTTTTACTAAGGTTACTTTCAGCTAGATGCCACCAGAAAAAAGTTAAAGCAATCTGTAAAAAAAAAATCATTCATAGTAGATCAACAGTCAAAACTGTCAGCAGCACTGGAAACCTGAACTTGCATGCAATATTTCTAGATGAATTCTTGAATACAAGCTAATGCGTGGCATACACAAAGGCGTTTTTAATCGGGTAACGCAGATAGAAAAAAACTGCAGCACTATGTAGAAAGTAAGATACAAACTTTTTGAGATTATTGGAGATACACGGTGATAGATGTGGTGAAACGATCCCGAAATTCACAACCAAGTTGAAAAATAAGATTAAGTTACGCATGTGGTATACCTTTGCATACCGCGAGCGGTCAAATGACGGCAAACACTTTCCCCTAAAACTCTCTGGTTTCTCGACCGATTTCTACAAAGTTTATAGTTTTGGAAAACTCGTAATGTGACTCAAATACGATTTTCAAACAAAATCTAGCTACAATTATTTTTCTCAAAGTTATTCAAAATCAAAGAAAAAAAAATCGAAAAACAGGCTTCGGAAAAAGGCTATAAATCAGTTATTAAGTACTCGGAAAGAATTTCACTTAGTGCCTGAGAACGCTGCGCTCCAGTGCAAAGCCAAATCTAGGTGCTAGAGTAGTCTCAGAAAAGGCAGATTGATAAAAAGCAAAAAAAGAAACAGCTACCTTTGAAAAGTCGTCAAAAATTCTGTGTTTAAGAAATCTAAAGATGCCAAAATGTCAATTACGTCAAATTTCCAGTTCACTTTACAAGAATTTTCTACTGTAACGAGAACAGCTTTGGTGGTTGATTTAATAAAAATTACGATTTTTACACCACTTTTTTACATTTTTATTGGCCATGATCTTAAGAAATTTTCAAAAAATATTTCCATATGTGTAACATATAGCTTCTAACTTCAGCGTTCTCAGACACTAAGTGAATTTTTTTTTTCGAGTAGTTAATAACTGATTTATAGCCTTTTTCCCGAAGGCTGTTTTTTCGATTTTTTTTTCTTCAACTTTGAATAACCGTATTTGAGTCACATTACGAGCTTTCCAAAACTATAAACTTGTAGAAATCGGTAAAGAAACAAGAGAGTTTTAGCGGAAAAAATATGACTACTCGCGGTATGAATAGGTATATAAAAAATGTCGGTATGTTTAGTGTTAAATTTGCAATTGATCATCTGAACTTCATTTTTGGGTAAATTTAACACAATACACACAGTATTTGTGAATTAATGATAGAAAACACGATAAATAACGCATTTGTTTTAGAAAAAATCAACTTTAGTTATGGTTTTGGATCTGATTTTAACATTTGAAAAAAAAATCATTTCCTGTGGATTCTGTGAATCAGTGAAAACAAATGATTCAAGAGGTTTTTTACCGAAATCGATTGAAAATTATATAAGTTATGATTTTTTTCAGTGTAATAATGGTGCTTTTTCTCTAAATAATACCACCATAGTGTAAAGTAAAGTTACTAAACTAGTTTATGAAGAATTCAACATTATAAATCTGTACATGTTAAACGGACTGACTTTGGACTAATTTCTGACCGATTTCGGGCCGATTCGGGACCGTTTCTTCGATCTGGGAAGGAATAATTTGCATGCAAGTTTTCAGCCAGCGATGCCATGAGTGAAGTAAACTCGTCTGAGTTTTTAATAAATATTTTCTAAATTCCAAATATCTTTGTTGTGTTACAACTAAGCATCATAGTACCTTCACATCATTTGTAGAGATTAATTCGAGGAATAGTATTCAGCCTCTTCTTTATTTTTCCGAAGTTTCTGTAAATCTGTAGCGATTTTTGAATAAAAAAAATTGATTCCCCATGTAATTCTCCATACAAAATTAAAACTCGTTGCGCTAAATCAGGACTCAATGTATCGCTTCCAAACTTTACGGAGATTTTTGTGTGTGAAAATCCCGTCAAAAAATGGTATGGGAGTTGTGATAACTTATAAATTTCAGATTTCCTATACTGTTCAGTCCGACGAGTCGACTGAAGAACGCGAGAGCGACGATGAATGACCGCGAGAGAACCGAACGAAATGAGCAACACGGCTGCTCTCGCTAGAAATTTCTAGGAGGTTCCATCTGGCGCAAGCACGTGATTGTGTGCTTCCCGCTAGCCTATTTAAGGGCGCTTTCTTCGATGCGCCTGAAGTCAGTTCGCATTCAACCACCAAACTAGTAACATCAAGTGAAGAGAAAAATAAAGAGAAATTATGAAGTGCTAAAAAGTTTGTATTTTCTGTGCTCGCTCCGGCATCTGCTCGTCCCGAATCCAGCCGCTGAAATTAATCGGCTCTTCTCAGAGCCTTTTCCGAAAGAGTACGATCTCGTAGGGACGAGATCATCGAGAAGTCTTGGCCGCCAGGCAGCATCGGAATGATCTGCCTCCACTGATGAGACAACCATGCGTGGTTGTCTCTTGAGGCCCAATCCCACGAGGGGAGCGGGCATTTTTCCCAATCAGTGGTAGTTCCCAAGCATCCGAGCATACAGTCCACACGCAACAATGGTCCTTCGAGCCGGATGAAGAAGCCGGCACCTCCAGACGGAAAACGCCCGTCTTTTGATACTGGATCGGGCAGCAGAATGTCGTGAGTGGAGCACAGAAAAGGAGCAATAAAGTGAATATCAAAGCGGACATTTTTCGAGAAAACAGTGAATTGAGTAAAGTGATTAAAATGCCACCCAAAAGAACACCGGTGAAAGGGAGCCCGGATTCACCGAGAGGAAAAGATACACTTGAGTTGCTTATCCACAACCGTGGAATGGCAAAACGGAATGTTCAAAGGATCCTGACTCATTTGAAGAAAGCGGAAGATGACAACGCTGAGCTGACCCCAGCTCAAATCAAAGTGTACCAGCGAGGCGTGGAGAGTTCCTACGCAGATTTCAAGATGCTTTACAATGAGATCATCCAACTGGTCTCACCAGCCGAGCGTGAAGAGCATGACGACGATTATTTTAACTTCGTAGACCTGTATGAAGGTGCGTCGATTGTGCTCGAAGATTGGTTCGAAAAACTAACGCCAGCCCTGCAGCATCAGTCAACCAACAACCAGCCTCCTTTGATCGTCCAACCTTCGCTTCCTCGAGCCATACCAACATTTGACGGAAGGTACGAGCAATGGGAGAAGTTTAAGGTGGTGTTCCAGGATGTGGTCGACAAAAGCAACGAGCCAGACCGCATCAAACTGTATCACTTGGAGAAGGCCTTAATTGGAGATGCCGCTGGATTGAGAGACGCCAAAACAATCACCGATGGCAACTACGCACGAGCATGGCAGCTTCTCGACGAGCGATTCTCTGACCAGCGACGGTTGATCGACCGGCATCTAGCAGGCTTGCTAAGTGTCAAAAAATTATGCCACGAATCCTTTAGCGAGCTTAGGTCTTTGGTGGAGACTTTCGATGGACACTACGAAAACCTCAAATTCTTGGGCCATTCTTTTGCCAACGTAGCGGAATACATGGTGGTGTTCCTGATGTCCCGTGGATTGGATGACGAGACCAGAAAGCTGTGGGAGTCCACCGTGAGGAATGGGGAGTTGCCAAAATACGCAGACACAATTGGATTTTTGAAAGAGCGTATCTCAGTCCTGGAGAGATGCCGAATATCCAGCGAAAGCACATCATCTTCTGGGGGGGATGATGTTCAGTCCGACGAGTCGACTGAAGAACGCGAGAGCGACGATGAATGACCGCGAGAGAACCGAACGAAATGAGCAACACGGCTGCTCTCGCTAGAAATTTCTAGGAGGTTCCATCTGGCGCAAGCACGTGATTGTGTGCTTCCCGCTAGCCTATTTAAGGGCGCTTTCTTCGATGCGCCTGAAGTCAGTTCGCATTCAACCACCAAACTAGTAACATCAAGTGAAGAGAAAAATAAAGAGAAATTATGAAGTGCTAAAAAGTTTGTATTTTCTGTGCTCGCTCCGGCATCTGCTCGTCCCGAATCCAGCCGCTGAAATTAATCGGCTCTTCTCAGAGCCTTTTCCGAAAGAGTACGATCTCGTAGGGACGAGATCATCGAGAAGTCTTGGCCGCCAGGCAGCATCGGAATGATCTGCCTCCACTGATGAGACAACCATGCGTGGTTGTCTCTTGAGGCCCAATCCCACGAGGGGAGCGGGCATTTTTCCCAATCAGTGGTAGTTCCCAAGCATCCGAGCATACAGTCCACACGCAACACCTATACAAAGCCTGCAGCGGTCTAATGAGCATATTTTTGTTATGCACTTTAGGTTCCCCATCGATGAAATTAGCGGGTGTTTTTTTCAATTATGTAAGTAAATTTTTCTAACTTTTTTTAGCTTGATAAATAAAAGAAGCATATGATGCGTATTTCAGTCCACAACATATAGGAATATATGCTCACGCATAGCCACGACGATGACAGTTGGTTTGAGATTTTTATCTCAACACACTTCTGAGATATTAAAAGTGGCACACGTTTCCCCATGGCCCACGATACCCCACTCTCCCCTACTAATTAATTAACTTGAAAGTAGCAAAAGTGATCTATACCTACGTTATACGGAACTTAAGTCACATAAATGGCACAAAAATGCTCAAAACGGGATTTGGTAAGCCGCAAAAAGTGCATTGATGTGCTTTCAAAATCAAATCACCACTTCGATTTTTAGTTTCAGTAAGAACATCATCTAGGCGTGGTCTTGTGGTAGCGTGTTCGATTCTCACCACGATGGTCGGGGTACGATCCCCAAGCCAGGCAAGTTTTTTTTTCAATAAGTAATTTAGCAATTGAGTGACCATTCTGATGCGATATATGTAGGAGATGTAGGAAAGAAGCAATTGAGCAATTTGTCGAGTTTGGAATCCGGCGCATGGCATCATGGCGACACCGGTACAGAACACAGTAAATAATCAAGAGAAAGTGATATGAACCGAAGCCAAGTGTTCAGTTGAGATAGAGAGAGATATTTGGCTCATTTTGCATTTTTCGAAGCTGAATTAAGATGCCGATGGGAGCTGAATAGAAGATCATTAAAACTTGTTTGAAACTTGAAAGTATCAATAAGAACTCAAATTTTGAGCTGCATAGAACGTACTTTATATCAATGATGGGGCTGAGTAAGCGATTTTGTACCTGTTTTATGGGACTTTTGGTTGTTCGGGTTGATTTCAAAGTACGGCTTTTTCACCATTTTTTTTAAACATTTTTTGTGGTCATGATCTCAAAAAAATTCAAAGAAATATATCCTTATGTGCAACGTATAGCTTCTAAATTCTGCTTTCTTGGACACTAAATTAATTTGTTTTTGAGTATTCTGTAGCTGATCTGTAGTTTTTTTCCGAAACATGTTTCTTTGGATTTTATTCCTTGGACTTTGATTAACGGAAAACAGAAGTATTGTAGGTGAATATTATCTGAGAAACATATTTGCGTTACGAGATTTCCAAAACTCTAAAAACCGGCTAGGAAACAAAAGAGATATATTGGATTCAGTCAGGAGTGTCAAATTGACACTCCAGGGACTGTAACGGGTAAAAATTTCTGTGACGGATGAGGGTTAAAACGATTATAATGAAACAAAAAAAAAACTCGATTTCGAAAGCTGCAAAAATAATTTCTTCTGTTTTGCAAAAAAAAAACAAAAAATTGCAACTCTGCTTCTCACTGGGTAGGATTGATGCTGGCAAATCTTTGACCTAACACTAAAGTGCGAACTAATTTCAAAATTTAATTGCCATAAACAAAAGTCATACCAAAAACAGGTTCACAGAACCTTTCAGGATAGCTCAAAACGGACGATTACTATTGTTGATTAATGTTTTGATAAGTGAGATTTCGTTTTCTTGAGCAATTTTTTTTAACAGATAATATAGATAGACAAAATCCTGTCATAACAAAATCGTAACAAATCGGAACTGGAATGCAAAAACATCCGCAAATCTGCAAACTAATGTTCTTAATACAAAAAACTAAACTGCAGTAAAAATGGCATTTCGTGGCAAATGTTTTCATTTAATTAAAAAAAAACTAGTTGAACAAATCGTTATGTAATTGAACATTTTTTCAAATCAAACCAGTGAACGATTCGGTTGTTGTTTTTATACACTTGAGCTAGAACTGAGATATTCAAACTTATATGGAAACTGACAACTATATATATTTTTCGAATTGTTGTCGTTGCTTCCAAACATCGCTTGAAGACGGAGTTTGTTTTTTATCCTTTTACCTTTCTTATTTCTCAAAATATCAAATCATAATGGTGATAATTTTTAGATTTTATTGCCAATATATTCTTAGATCAAAAAAATACATGAACCAAGGATTTCTGGGGCTATCAAATTGATATTTTTTTGAAAATTACGCCCAATTTTAGTTTTCTAATTTTTTCAAGCTTCTCTTAGCTGTACCTTTTGACAACTGCTTTTCAAATAGTTTTCATAAGAACAAGTTCACTGGTGTCGGGAAAAAGGGGTAGAAATTTTGTAATTTTGAAAATTTTACCATGTAAAAAGATCTTTGGGCGTTGTAATTTTTTACAGCACTGTTTCGATTTCAGCCGTATGTGATAGAAATTTTGCAATTTTTGCATCACAGCATGCGAAACTACAACACTTGTAGTAAAAAAACTTAAGGGCCACAGATCTTGAAAATGTTTTTGCATGCAAAATTTTCAAAATATGTACAAAGTGCCAAAATTTTAAATTGCCAACTCCGGAGAACTTGCTATTACTATAAATTTAAAGATTAACACAAAAGGCGGGGTTGGGCACTAGTTAATTGCACTCAATCTCGGAAATCCATAAGTTTTAACTAGAGAAAAAGTAAAATAGTAATTATCTACTACTAAAATATCCTACTTCTCAAGTTAAATCATGAAGAAATTCGCAAGAATCCTTGATCAGTGGCTACGGTTAAGAAATCTCAGGAGAGTCAAGCCTTATATCAAAATCTCAAGTTATAAATTGGCCAAAAACCGATTGCAAACCGCTGTGCTAATCTGTCTCCGAAAGGACCTAAAATGTTAAATGGTTAGCACCTAAATAACAATTAAAAAATTGCAACAAAATATATTTCTAATTAATAATTAAGCTGTCCGATAGTAAGACGTGGTTACAAAGTCTTTGCAATATTATTATTTTATTCTTATAAAAATAATCATTTACTTTTGAAGGCTCATGTGGCAAATTAAAAATTCTGCGAAGTAATTGAAATTTTAGAAATTTTTATTCTTGCCAACTTTTGCCATATCCTCAATTTATCATGTTAAACCTATAAAGACTTTGCACAAAACTTTCAAAATAATCTAAAACTCCATTAAAATTGACATGTGTTTGTCTCTTTAGTCGGTTTTAGAGGCGAATCTACTAAGCGAATCTACTCTCTAATAAAATAAATAAAATTAATTTAATTAGTCGGTTCGAAGCATCAGTTGTCCATTTTATACAATTCGGACGCCAACGACCTTGCTAAACTGAAGCCAGAAAGCTAACTTGTTATGGGCGATTGGTCCAAAGCATTTCGCGTTTTCTCGTTACATGATTCAGGCTAGCCTCCCCTACGACTTCTCTCATGAATCCGCCTCACCTCATTCACTACGTACAACCGGATGCTACCCTAAATGCCACCCCCAATCCAAATCCAAATTCGAATGTGGTGTGAAATTACACGATTGAATGGGGGCGCGCTAGCGCCAATAATGCATGGAAAAGTGTTGCTGAGCTGTAAGTCGGCTCAGTTTTCCACGCGTAACCCATCCGATGGGAAAATAGCAGCGTTGAAAGCTGAATGACGGGGGTCCGTGGGAAATTGATGACCGAGTATTTTCGCCAGGGACCATTTAGTGAACCGGCGGCGGATGGACTTTCGATAGATGACGGCAGGCGGGGCGGTCATCATGGACTCATTATGAGTCGTATCCATTTTCCTCCGACGGACACCCCCGCACCAGTACGAGGCGATCAAAATGAAGAAACGAATCATTCACCGGATGAACGAATCCGGCGAGAGTTCTTCGGAATCGTGAATCGAGAGCAATTAATTCACCGATGAAAGCTATCATGTCAGTTTAGATTTATAAGGAAATTCACGGCTGTTGAAGTCTTTCCTGTGGGGTTCCTGTTGATTTGTTTGAGAAATCAACAGATCAATATTCCACGGACTATATATTTCTTGCCGGATGCTAAATTCAAAACGATAACCGATAGTTCGAAAGATAATGGTTCTGATTCAACAATTTCAGATTTTAATCAGATTTCAAATTTCAAATATGAGATTTGAGATTTCAGAAGACTGATTTTTTCCAAAATAGTAAATGTTGACAAAATTGTCAAAATTGTCAAAATTGTCGAAATTGTCAAAATTGTCATAATTGTCAGGATTGTCAAAATTTTCAAAATTGTCAAAATTGTCAAAATTGTCAAAATTGTCAAAATTGTCAAAATTGTCAAAATTGTCAAAATTGTCAAAATTGTCAAAATTGTCAAAATTGTCAAAATTGTCAAAATTGTCAAAATTGTCAAAATTGTCAAAATTGTCAAAATTGTCAAAATTGTCAAAATTGTCAAAATTGTCAAAATTGTCAAAATTGTCAAAATTGTCAAAATTGTCAAAATTGTCAAAATTGTCAAAATTGTCAAAATTGTCAAAATTGTCAAAATTGTCAAAATTGTCAAAATTGTCAAAATTGTCAAAATTGTCAAAATTGTCAAAATTGTCAAAATTGTCAAAATTGTCAAAATTGTCAAAATTGTCAAAATTGTCAAAATTGTCGAAATTGTCAAAATTGTCAAAATTGTCAAAATTGTCAAAATTGTCAAACTTGTCAAAATTGTTAAAATTGTCAAAATTGTCAAAATTGTCAAAATTGTCAAAATTGTCAAAATTGTCAAAATTGTCAAAATTGTCAAAATTGTCAAAATTGTCAAAATTGTCAAAATTGTCAAAATTGTCAAAATTGTCAAAATTGTCAAAATTGTCAAAATTGTCAAAATTGTCAAAATTGTCAAAATTGTCAAAATTGTCAAAATTGTCAAAATTGTCAAAATTGTCAAAATTGTCAAAATTGTCAAAATTGTCAAAATTGTCAAAATTGTCAAAATTGTCAAAATTGTCAAAATTGTCAAAATTGTCAAAATTGTCAAAATTGTCAAAATTGTCAAAATTGTCAAAATTGTCAAAATTGTCAAAATTGTCAAAATTGTCAAAATTGTCAAAATTGTCAAAATTGTCAAAATTGTCAAAATTGTCAAAACGGTCAAAATTGTCAAAATTGTCAAAATTGTCAAAATTGTCAAAATTGTCAAAATTGTCAAAATTGTCAAAATTGTCAAAATTGTCAAAATTGTCAAAATTGTCAAAATTGTCAAAATTGTCAAAATTGTCAAAATTGTCAAAATTGTCAAAATTGTCAACATTGTCAACATTGTCAAAATTGTCAAAATTGTCAAAATTGTCAAAATTGTCAAAATTGTCAAAATTGTCAAAATTGTCAAAATTGTCAAAATTGTCAAAATTGTCAAAATTGTCAAAATTGTCAAAATTGTCAAAATTGTCAAAATTGTCAAAATTGTCAAAATTGTCAAAATTGTCAAAATTGTCAAAATTGTCAAAATTGTCAAAATTGTCAAAATTGTCAAAATTGTCAAAATTGTCAAAATTGTCAAAATTGTCAAAATTGTCAAAATTGTCAAAATTGTCAAAATTGTCAAAATTGTCAAAATTGTCAAAATTGTCAAAATTGTCAAAATTGTCAAAATTGTCAAAATTGTTAAAATTGTCAAAATTGTCAAAATTGTCAAAATTATCAAAATTGTCAAAATTGTCAAAATTTTCATAATTGTCAAAATTGTCAAAATTGTCAAAATTGTCAAAATTGTCAAAATTGTCAAAATTGTCAAAATTGTCAAAATTGTCGAAATTGTCGAAATTCTCAAATTTCTCAAATTTCTCAAAATTGTCAAAATTGTCAAAATTGTCAAAATTGTCAAAATTGTCAAAATTGTCAAAATTGTCAAAATTGTCGAAATTGTCGAAATTCTCAAATTTCTCAAATTTCTCAAAATTGTCAAAATTGTCAAAATTGTCAAAATTGTCAAAATTGTCAAAATTGTCAAAATTGTCGAAATTGTCGAAATTCTCAAATTTCTCAAATTTCTCAAAATTGTCAAAATTGTCAAAATTGTCAAAATTGTCAAAATTGTCAAAATTGTCAAAATTGTCAAAATTGTCATAATGGTCAAATTGTCAGAATTGTCAAAATTGTCAAAATTGTCAAAATTTTATTGTTTTGAATAGGTTGATTCTACTTTTCAAACATGTATCTTCGATGACATTTGCCATACCATAAATTCTATAACATTTTTTGAAGCAAAACGTTCTGCCCCCTGAACGTATGATGTCCTTTAATTTCCCCCACACAATCCATTTGACAAAACGAAGTGTGAAACTATCTTGACTATCTTTGGTTCAAACCATTTTTTTACTTTAAGCAGAGCAGAGAATCGAAAACAGAACAAACATATAATCCGACAGATCGTTGTGGTTCATCCTGAAGGAATAGATTTTCTCCCTCCTCTCTGGAGCCCCAATTTCAATTATTTGTCCCACATTGGACTCTTCCCAAAGCCAGAAGACTGGGGGAGGAGTGGAACTCAGACACATATTTTGCGATGAAGTTCACATCATGATGACGACAATGTTCCACTGATGGTGGTACAAATAGCAGCGCAGTTCGCAGATTCGAGATATGCCAGATATGTACGCTCTACGACGCCGCCGTGAGTCTGGACTCAGGACTTTTGCGTCTGAATTCTGCCGGGATGAGTCTGTATGGGGGAAACCATGTTCCGGATCTTAACGACGACGAGGAAGAAGTCCGTGTCCGTTAAGTGAATTTCGACAAATTGATTTCGTTGTCGGGCGCGGAGGAGGTTGATGATTGGATTATTCGCTGCTATCGATTGAAATGTTTGGTTCCCTCTTGAAGAACGTTGCGCCGGCCAATAATATGAGGTTAGTATTAGTTCTGGAGTAAATTTGGGGAAGAGGTCATATTTGATGCGTTGCAGACAATATTATACTTAGGGGAGGAGCGGGCTATATGCGCCTAAAGTCTGCTTCATTTAATATTGGAACAAATTCTTTTGCTCATTGTGACGCTCCTAGTGGACGGATTTGGAAACTTTTTTCACCCACGTGTGGAGAAATTCATTACCTTTCACCATGTATTTATGTCATAACACCAAACGATAGCATTTTGTAAACAACCGCCATGGAAGCCGAACGGAGAGATCAAATTGTGCACAGTTTTCTTGAAAATCCATTGTTGTCGGCATCGAAGCTAGCTAAACAGCTTAAAATGCCCAGAAATACCGTATGGCGTGTTATCAAGCAGTACAAGGAAACATTAAAGACGGCTCGGAAGCCGCATTCGAAGCGTCGGAGTGGAACTGTCGACCGGAAACTGCGTGGGAAAGTCATCAAGGCCGTCAAGAGGAATCCCAATCTTTTAGACCGCGATTTGGCCAATAAGTTCCAGGCCGCTCACAGTACGGTGCGACGAATTCGTCTCCGGGAAGGAATAAGGTCATTCCGAGCCAGCAAACAGCCAAATCGGACGCTGAAGCAGAACAATGTGGCCAGAATCCGTGCTCGAAAGCTGTACGACCAAGTGCTGACCAAGTTCGACGGATGTAAAGTCTGCTTCATTTAATATTGGAACACAAACGATTGCGTGTAGTTCAGTCATTTATTAAAAAATTCATAATTTGTTTTTCATACAAATGTAGCATTTTTTTTACTCTTTCATAAAAAAAAATTAAAAAAATTATTCATTGCTGTTTCGAAGAAATTCTCGTACTCGTACTCGTAAGAAAACTGTGCACAATTTGATCTCTCCGTTCGGCTTCCATGGCTTCCATGGTGAAAGGTAATGAATTTCCCGACACGTGGGTGAAAAAATTTTCCAAATCCGTACACAAGGAGCGCCACAATGAGCAAAAGAATTTGTTCCAATGAAGCAGACTTTATTAAGCAGAATACTGATTTCATCAAATACTACATCGAATATGTGTACAAAAACTATATACACATGAGCAGACAACTTTTTTTCTATACATTGGAGTAGTTTTTTTTGATGAAATCTCTTTCCGTTTTTGAGAAATTGATTTTATTATAACTGTTGGAGATTTTTTTTTATTATCTGACAATTTGCGTCGGGGGTCTTCAGATTTTCTCCAAAATTTCAAATTTTGTTCGTTTCAGCACCATGAAAAAACAAGTATTTTTCCAGGTTTCTAAGACTTTTATTTTTCGAGTTAGATAACGTTTAAGTTTTTTTGAAAAAAAATTACCCTCTTTTCAAATGCCCATAACTTTGTCAATTTTCAACGTAGAATAAAAAACATCACATCAAAACGCATTAAAATTTTAACAGCTATCTAAATAAAATACTAACAAAAAATTATTTATTGATTCTCGGTATAAAATAAAGTAAATATGTTGAAAACAACGTTCAAAAGTACCGTCTGCACTACCAAAATCTTTGAATCATATTTTATTTTAAAGTCCTATTAATTTCACAACTTTCATCTGAAGACGCCAAAGTGGGCCAAAAACTCCTCCAAGAGTTATGAAAGAAACAGTGACAATAAATCTCGTTTTAACGTCAAAAACGAACAATTTTCGAACAACTGCACTTACATATAGGGACTTCTTCTGCTATCGTACACATGTGCACCGGGAGTTAAAAATTTGCAAAAAATACCAATTTATAGTCGAATTAGTTTTACACCTTCACCTAAAGACACAAAATGAACCAATCACTCCTTCAAGAATTATGGAAGAAATAAGGACCATTATGTATTCTTGTGCCTGCGTCAGGGTATAACGATTCTCGCACAGTCACGCGCTTATACGCAGAACACCATTTACACAAACGTTCATTCTTAAGAGTATCCTAGAAACGATTATATTCATTGATTGTTCTTTGATCTATTTTTTTCAAAAGAGAAGATAAATAACTAATCAGTAAAATAATATCTTCGTGCGTTGTTTATAACTCTGCACCCACACTGGGTACCCCGATTTTAACAATGGTTTGTGCAGACGGTATTTTTAGACGTTGTTTTCAACATATTTACTTTATTTTATACCGAAAATCAATATATAATTTTTTGTTAATATTTTATTTAGAAAGCTGTTAAAATTTTAATGCGTTTTGATGTGATGTTTTTTATTCTACGTTGAAAATTGACAAAGTTATGGGCATTTGAAAAGAGGGTAATTATTTTTTTTCAAAAAAACTTAAACGTTATCTTACTCGAAAAATAAAAGTCTCAGAAACCTGCAAAAATACATGTTTTTTCATGGTGCTGAAACGAACAAAATTTGAAATTTTGGAGAAAATCCGAAGACCCCCGGCGCAAATTGTCAGATAATAAAAAAAACCCATGTTGTCAAAATTGCCGAACCTAAAACCGTGTGGGCTAAACGCGCCTATTTATGTTTTAGGTAAAATTTCTGTTTTTTTGGCAATACTTCCGTATAATTTCATTGGAAATGCTAGAAACTGATAACTTCCATACGACAATGCTGAAGTTTTACAAAAATCTATTCCTTTTATAACTTTATGGAATAAACAAAATTTAGGGTTGGAGAAATTTCATTCTTTAGATAAATTTTATCAATTCTGTTTTGAGATCTTCGATTTGCTCTTAAGATATTATTTAGAGCTTAGATTTGAAGTTTTAATGATAAAAATCATATATTTATTCTATTTAACCTGTTATTTTAGGGTAGTGGCATTTTACAAACATGATGGGTGCATATAAAAACACTCGTTTATTCCACTTTCCACTATTCCACTTCACTATGAAACCATCATAAAAGCTTAAATTTGTTTTACTACTAAGGTTCATTTGAATAAGAAACAAAAACCACCCTAAAATTTTTGTTTTGAGCTTCTTTACGTATAATGTTCAGAAGTCAAAATATTACATCAAAAGGTATCAACGCCTGGTATGAATTTTTAAATTTTTTTTAATTGGTTTATTCACAAAATTCTTTCTTGCCTTATGTTAAAAGCGTATCACCCTCAAAATGCATTGTTTAGATATGTTTTCTTGTCAGCCATTCCGTCAATCGGCCGTAGGCGCATTTAACCCGATAGGCCCATTTCGGAAACCTTTCCCCTATGTACCGACTGTACTGATACAATTCTTATGTTAATTTTATTAAATTTTTGATCGAAAAATGTTATTTGTTGATGAATTGTTATTTGTTGATATGACTTCATTTTCAGAAAATATTGAGAAAATTAACTTTTTTTTTACAAACATTTATTGCCAGCTGCTGGAAACCTTTCAAATTAGCATGTATATACACTGCCGGCCAAAAGTTTGGGATCACCCACTAAAAAACATGCAAATTTTGATCGTTCATATCTCAGCCGTCTTAGGACATATTGCAAATCTTCTGATCTCATTTGAAAGGTAATGAGCAATAGCTATTTCGGAGGTGTTTTGCCTAAATATAATGTTTTAGTTTTGAACTTATAACTTAACCTAAAGTTATAAGTTATAAGTTCAAAACTAAAACATTTTCATAAAATCGCACTTAATGTTCAAAGCCGATAATCTCGGGATAAGGTGGACCAAATCTCAAAATTTGAGTGGCATTTGAATCCCTATTCTTTACTTCTCAATTTATTTAATCGAAATATTTTCACTTTTGAGCTCAAATTTTAAACCGTAAATATGCTGGTTCATTACTTATCGAAACCCGTCAATGCATTTATCCAATAATTTTACATATTTTTCACTTATAGTTTTATTAAAATATCAATTTAAAAATGTGAATCAAAAAACAATCTAAGACAAATAAACCTTTAAAGCACAAATAAGCACGTATCTCGACAAATAAAATATAGATTGCTTATCATTATTTTTAATTTTATTAAAGAGGTTTGCTGAATAGATTCGTCTCTTTATATCTTGTCGAATACTTACAGCGTTTTTTTCTGAAAGTTTTGAAAAACAAGTCAACGACTGAGTAACAAGATTCAACAATTGAACAGTTTTAATAACTCCACCGGTGAGGTTGACTACAAAGAGCGGACAGACTTTACAAAAATAACTTTGCTCAGCTTTGGAAAAAAAACTAGCCAACTTTTGAATGTTTCCGAATACTTTGCACTTGCTTATCGTTTTTCTTTTTCAGCACTTCGACTTTTCAAATGCTCGGAGTATGGAAACGAAAATTGTGGTGGAGGAACCCAGTGTCTAGTTAAAATGTTAATCTTTGTGATATCATCAATAGTTGAGTAAGGTTTAAGATGAGCCTTTAAAATAGCACCTATACCATCTTCGGTGGCATGCATGTTCCTGAAAGCAGAGACTAACGGTAGCAGATCCGGATGTCTGCGAAGTTTGATCGATCAGATTTTCGGTTGCTACGTCTGGAAATAATATCAACTATAGAGTTTTTTTTGACAGTTCTTACGCACACTTGCCTACGTATATGGATAAGAAAAGGAAAAATAGACTCCAAAATGTTAGTTTACAAAACGTCGATGTCTGTTCAGGGACATAATCGCTTTTGAGGTTATTTTCACACAGTTGAAAAGTGTTACTGAAAATGCAGAATTATGTCATGAATATTTGTAAACGTAGGTACATAGAACAATTATTGAAAATTTTCATCTGTGGACCCCATAAATTTTTTTTTAGTAAACCATCAATTTTGATAAACATGTATAAATAAGAAATCACTTTATGATCAACTTGAAAATAAATGTTGGCTTTTTTCGGGCCTTTTCAACAAATCATTCAGAATTAGTCACTATCAAACCAATCTGCTGTCATGCATAAGGAAATTCCTTAAAGAATGAGGTGCAAGCTTCATTCCCACACCCCCATAACCCCCCCCCCCCCCCCCGTAGTTTCGCGCATGGGCGTCTGGCACCATAATTCTAAAAAAGTCAAACATAAAGGTTTCGATAAATGAGACCTGAGCTCGAAATAAAACACCACTTTCATTTGTGCATCATTTTTGATTGCAAAGATGAAATCTTATCAAATTATCAGCCAAATAAGTTTGTAAAGTAATGTTAACATGAGCAAAATTTGGAGACAATTTTTTTTTAATTTATCGGCTTTATCGATGAAAAGTGATGTCCTTTTTAGTAGGAACATCTTAAGATTATGAAATTTTTTATAGATGGATATTTAGAAAGTTAGAGGAGATGAAAGATGGTAAAAATGAGCTTAGAGAAAAAAATGAGCTTGGAGCAAAAAAAAGCTTTGAGAAAATGAGCTTGGAAACTGGTGGAGCTCTTGGATACAATCTTTTTAGTATATTTGGGAAAAGCTTCCAATCAAGAAGAACAAAGAAAACAAATTTTTTCCACACTACTTGTTACATCTTTTTTTACATTGAGGCACATTGGTCTCTAATCCCGGGTACCTACATGACTAGCAGATCTGCGGTCAAAAAATTTGTTTCAAGTCTCACCTGAATATTCCTGAAAATTGAACAGTTTGCGAAAATGGTTGATGGTCTTTAGGTTGACAGTCTCTGTTATGTTTTGTAATATTCTGGCTTATTTTGAAGAGCAGACTCGAAAAAAAGGTCTTCTAAAACCTTTTTTTCGAGTCTGCTCTTCAAAATAAGCCAGAATATTACAAAACATGACAGAGACTGTCAACCTAAATACCATCAACCATTTTCGCAAACTGTTCAATTTTCAGGAATATTCAGGTGAGACTTGACACAAATTTTTTCACCGCAGATCTGCTAGTCATGTAGGTACCCGTTTCATAGTCTTTCTTCACAGAAGCATGTTAGAATTGGAAGAATTAGCGGTTTAATTTTATTGCTTACGATTTGCAATCGTTTTTTTTTCATTGCTAGGCTAAACACCAGTAGATACGTCAGCGGACGAACCAGAAAGAAAACTCGACCTTTTTGACCACTTCCACAGTTGAAGAGTTTAGAATGGTCATGAAATAACCTCTTGCCTTTCTGGCCTTTATTCAGTCGACCATTTGCCTTTTATTTCTCTTCCAGCTCATCACTTATGGGTTTTCTTAAGATCTACATAATATAATAATTTTACCTTTACCTGGATAAAGGTCATTTATGAAGTTGATTTCCAGCTAATTATTTTACTTATTTTAACTCAATTTGCTGTAATTTCATAAGATTGCGTCCACCTAATCTTAAGTTATTCACAGAGAAAATGGTTGATTTTTATCGAATTAAGGCTATATACATACATACACTGCCGCCCATAACATTGGGATAACCTCTTCAAAAACATCTAAATTATGATCGGCCATATCGCAGTAATTTTATGACATACTGCATTTCTTTTGAGCCCATCCGAAAGATGAAGAGCAAAACTTTTTTCGTATGTTTTTGACCAAATGTTTATGTTAACTTAATATGATTTAAGCTATGCATAGAGTTGGACCATTTTTTGGACCAAAAATTCGCCTTTAAAATTCAAACCCGATCAGCTCAGGGTTGGGTTGTCCAAATTCCAAAACTCCAGAATTTTTCATACTTATCATCATATATCCATACTTAACATCAGAGTTCTGAAATTCTAGATAGAATGTTAGTTCAATTAGTTCATTCAAGAACTCAATTCAGAATAAAGATTTAATTCAAAGCTCAAATTATTGATAAATTGTTTTTTTTTTTAATAAAAACTTTTGTTTTAATTTTGGAATCAAAAAAGGAACAAGCGAACGTTTCAGAAATGAATCACAAGGCAGCAAAATTTTTACGAAGTGTGAAGAACTAAAGAAATGATTCCCTAGTGATGTCGAATCTGGAGTCATCTTCGAATTTCTCAAACCCTGGGGTCTTAAAAGCTTGGTTTTGGCTAGAAACTCTTCCATGGTTTTTACAGAATCTTAAAGTAACGTTTCCATGAATAAATTTGAACTTTTAGAATTCGATTGGAAAATTAAATATTTTGTACTGAAAAGTCACCATCATTTTTGTATCCTCTGTGGAACCGAGCCTGCTTATGGTTTTTTTTTCCAATTCATTAATTCTTCAAAAAAAAATTTCCGTTTAACAATTTGGTCGAAGATCTGTAAGTCGTTTCTAATTAAGCATTGATTATAAGTTATTTAACAGCGGTATGTCTTTGGGCATTGAAATACTATAAATTTAATTGACATCACTGCTTGTGCCTCTCAAAGTATTGCAAGAAAAGCAGACATGAAATATTACGCTTGGCACAAGCAGTGATGTCAATTTATTTTTTTTGTTTTTTCAATGCCAAAAGATATACTCCTGTTAAATTGCTAATAACTTTTTTGCCTAATTAGATAAAAAGTGACAGTCTTCGACAAAGTTGTTCAGCGAAAAACTCTCTCTAATAAATTTATAAATTGGAGCAAAAACCAGGCTCGGTTCCAAAGAAGAATAAAAAATGATGATGTTTTTTTGATACAAAATATTCAATTTTCCCATGCAAACCTAAAAGTTCAAATTTATTCATGTAAACGTTACTTAAAGATACTGCGGAAAAAATATGTATTAGTTTCGAACCAAAACGAAGCTTTTTAGATCCCATGGTTTCAATAAATTAAAAATTGACCCAAAATTTACTCAGTCTACTGTACAGCTTCAACTTCGAATCACGTTTCGAGCTTTTAATACATTTTTTGAAAATTACGATCGATTCAAGAAAAATGATTAAAAATAATATGAATAAGTGTAACATTTTTCAATTTACTTGCACTGGTTTAAGCTCAGAATATTTTGTCATCGTCTTCGGGAAAATTATCTGACAAAATTTAGAAACTTTGTTGTTCTTATCAATAATTTTTATTTATAGGCTGCAAGGTTATTTGTTCAAAACACAAAAATTCAGAACTCCGAAAAAAAAATTCTGAAAAATACTACAACAAAAATTAAAAATTTTGACGAAAAAATGCTGAAAAAATTATAATATCAATGATTCCGTAAAGTTCAGCAAATTTATGATAAAATTGAATAAAAATATGAAGATGAAATTATTTCTAACATTTGAGAAATAAATTTATTCAATAAAATTGGTTGACAACTTTACAAACTTTTTTTATAGTAGAAACAGTATTTTGGTGCCTATGTTTTAATGATTGATTTGGAAAATATTTGCGTTTTGGAATAGAATCGTTAGATTAAGACTATTACCTTGTGTTTTGGTGATATGATTTTTATGAGTTTTAAAATGAAGATTAGTGAAGTTTTAAGTCAAAAGAATCATGTATAAATTATGAATGATGTTTTTATTACTGTTTCGAAAAAAAAAAATGATGTCATGCATTGGAATATTTCATCAGATTTTGTCTATCAGTTCAGTTGAAGAACTAATAAACCAACATTACAAAAAATACTGATTATAAATCTTTTTTTTATCCTTTATGTTATGAAGGATTCAGATTTTGCCTAAATTTCTTAATCTATATATATAAAAAGCAATTTCTGTGGGTTTGTTTGTTTGTTTGTTTGTTTGTCCACTATAGGCTCAGCCATCTTAAGAGCTAGAGAGCTGAAATTTGGCATGGATACTCATTAGGACCAGGAATGATGAAAAATGTTTTCAGATTTTTGGATGACCCCTTCTAAAGGGGGTCGTCCATACAAGACAAATATTGTTTTCGCGATATTGACGTTAGTTTTCGTCGGATTGTGACAAAAATTTGCACATAGGGGTTTTGAGAGATGAGTAATTGATTCCAGGTATTGAATTTCGTCTCAGGGGTCGGCAAAAGGGGTCGTCCATATGAATTGTTCAGTGTTTTTACTATATTGACGTTATTACGCATTGGATTGATATGAAAATTTGCACATGAGTGTTAAGAGGAACGAGCAATCGATTACAGGTATTAAATTCAGGGTCAGGGGTCGGCCAAAGGGGCTCATCCATATCAACTTTTTAATGTTTTTACGATATTGGCGTTATTATGAATTATATTGAGATGAAAATTTGCAGACGGAGATTTTAAGGAACGGACAATCAATTCCAGTTATCAAATTTTTTTGAAGAGGTCGGAAAAAGGGGTCGTTCATATTAAATATTCACTATTAATGCGATATTGCCGTTATTATACATCAGATTCAGATGAAAATTGGTACACGAGAGTTTTGAGGGACTAGCATTGGATTTCAAAGGGGCAAAGGGGGTCGTCCATATTAACCTTTTAATATTTTTGCAATTTTGTCGTTATTTGACATCGGATTGGGATGAAAATTTGCACACGGTAGTTTTCGGAGACGGGCAATCGATTTCAGATGTCATATGTTTTGCCAGCGGTCGTCGAAAAGGGTCGTCCATATTAAAAAATTTTTAACTGTTTTTAGCAATATTCACGTTACTATGCAATGGATTGCTTTGAAAATTTGCACACGGAAGTTT